>NC_090246.1:93813603-93878603 GCF_037325665.1 Littorina saxatilis
CAACTTTACGACACAATCCAGACTTGTGACAGACCTGCGACCGACCGTCCACATGTCATTAATAATTTTCGTACTAATCTCTCTGTAACGCGAGGAACGGGTGGCAGCCTTGAATGCTAGCTTTGTAACAAAAAACCTTGTGGTTTTAGATGTTTTTGTCAATGTTGCTGTGACACAATATGTGTCCAATAGACAAATTCTGAAAATAACTCTGTGTGGTTTGTATGAGTTGTGAAATAGTGAATACCCTTGATTTTACTCTCACAAACATTGGAGGGGCCAATCACTGGCGAGGGGTGTGTCGGAAACACGTTGACAGGAGCACGGGTGATTTTATTTGTCAGAGGAAAAGCAAGGGTATTCACTCTTTTACAACCTGTACAAACCCGACGGAGTTATTTCTGAAAATCTTCAACAGTGGAACCCCCCTTTTACGACCTCCAAAAATCTGAGAAACTCGGGTCTTAAAAAGGAGGGAGTCCTAAATTGGGGGTACATTTACAGAGGTTATGAACAGGAAGTCCTAAAAACTAAGGTCTTAGAAGGGAGGAAGTCTTAAATTGGGGGGTCTTAAAAGGGGGGTTCCACTGTATTATTTGTTTTGTGTACTGTGTACTGTGAAGATGTGGGACCTGAACAGCCTGGAGTGTGTGCGTAACCTGGAGACGTCTGGCGGCAGTGTGTACAGCATCACCATCACCCAACACCACATCTTGTGTGGCACCTATGAGAACTGCATTCATGTGAGTTGCAAGTCTTCATGTTTGTTTGTTTTTTATTTCAGTGTTTTTATTTTTTTATTTCCTACTGTTTTTGTGTGTGTGTGTGTGTGTGTGTGTGTGTGTGTGTGTGTGTGTGTGTGTGTGTGTGTGTGTGTGTGTGTGTGTGTGTGTGTATGCATGTGTGTGTGTGTGTGCCTGCATGCATGTTTGTGTGTGTGTGTGTGTGTGTGTGTCTGCATCTGCCTCTGTGTTTGCGTGTGTGTGTGCGTGTGTGTGTGTGTTTTTTTGTGTGTGTGCATCTGCCTGTGTGTATACATGTATTTGTGTGTTTAATGGTGCATGTATGTACTAGTTCTATGAAGGGGCGTTTGCCTTTCTTGCTCATCTCCCAATTCCTGCAGCAGGTTTATACATTCTACAGCTTTTATTTACGTCACAGTCCTCAAAAATAATAGTCATTGACAGTTAAGTACTGAAAATTGTCCACAGTTTTCAGTAATTTATTAAATTCCATAGTTTTTGACTCAACTTTAACAAAGTTCACTGGACCAAAGAAACATGTTTGGTCTTGACTTCAGCTTAACTAGACCAGTGCATACATTTTAATGCGTGAGTACAACCTGCTCTATACCACTAAATTCACATCAATGCACTCGCAATGTTCCTCTGTATATGCAATGCATTTTGTGTACATACGTATAATGTGTTCTTTCTTCAGTTATCTGTTAAAATGTAGAAGTTTTTAGTTAGTCCCGTTTTAGGGCGAGGACTGGATGTAAAAAAGCAGATCACTGCTTAATCTATGACCCTCGTTGAATAAAGAATTGTCATTGTCATTGTCATTGTCATCGTCATCGCTTTCTTGGGTTTGTTTGGGGCCAGGTGTGGGAGCTGGTAACGTACAAGCAGCTGTCCACGCTGATGGGGCATTCTGGAACGGTGTACGCCCTCTCTGCCTTACAGACAGCCTCTGGAACCAAAGTCTTCAGCGCTTCCTATGATCGCTCCCTCAGGGTAAGTTCTGGATGAAGCATCTTTCTGTTGCCGTTGAAAGTTGTTAAAATGTGTGTGTGAGTGTGTTTGTGTGTGTGTCTGTGTGTGTGTGTGTGTGTGTGTCTGTGTCTGTGTGTGTGTGTGTGTGAATGTGTGTGTGTGTCTGTCTGTTTGTGTGTCTGTGTGTGTAGTTTGAAGCTAATCAGAAAACAGGATATTTTATTGTCAATCATTTAACTATTCCTGGATTTTGTTCTAATGTTTGTGAAAACTTTGATTGGTTTGTTGGTTGGACGGTTATTTGGTTGTTGCCTTTTTGTTGCGTTTTCATTTTTAACTGTGTTCGTCTTTGGATGTAACATATGTTTTGCTTGTTTGTATGTGGGTTGCAAATATTATGATTATCTTTGGTTTGTTGATTCATGGATACTAAGTCTTCTGTGATAGCAGCCATGGGTACGATATCGATTCCCTCATTGCCTGTCACACACATTGACAAAGGCATACTGGTGAATAGACAGACAGATACACACATTTATGAGAACAATCATGAATTCATACATGAGAGAATGAGAGAGAGAAAGAGAGGGGGGATGTGGAGAGAGAGAGAGAGAGAGAGAGAGAGAGAGAGAGAGAGAGAGACACACAGACACACACTTTGAATCAACATACAAATGTTATCATTTTCTAACTTGTTTATTGGATAGAAAAGATAACAAAAGAGGAGGTAAACAAGGTGAAACGCTGTCTGCAACAATATCTGTTCTTTAACCAATTCATTCAGTAATAACAGTGCTTAGTGTTAGTGTAGTATGAAGCTTTCCCCCCAATGTGTGTGGCGCCCTTCTGCTACATAAGCTGTTGTGTCTTTTTGTGTGTGCTGTCTTCGGATAACGTTTCACTCTAAAGTTGTGAGATGCTTTTCCCTTCCACCGCCCTCATACCCTCAACCCTTCAACACTACGGCCTTGCATGTCACTTTATTCAACATGGCCTGTTTCCCTTTTCCCTTATCTTCTTGCTCCCACATTTCATCTCTGGCTGAAGAGACAAATCAAATCGAAACAGTCATGATCATAATGATGATAACTAAAACAACTGTCAGGAGAAAGAAGGGGATACTGTAGACCGAACAAAACAAAATAAAACAAAACCTGTAGAAACTAGGAATCCATAAAGAAACTAAAAGGTATTTCTGGAAAATCAAAAACAAGAACTGAAGTCGGTAACACAAGAGTCAGTGAGAGAGTAACGCCCCTTGAGAGAGGAGTTATGTTCCTTTTAGCGACGTCCGATTTGTTCGAGGAGGTTGAAAAGCTTGGGGTAGTACTCCAGTTCGTTCTCGGCCATGGCAGGGTTGATAGGTCCAGGGGCAGCACCTGTCGCTAGCAGAACACTTTTTATGATTATTTGTTTTTGTTGTTTTTACATTTAGTCAAGTTTTGATGTATGTGTGTGTGTGTGTGTGTGATGCATTGGTGTATGTGTGTGTGTCTGTGCGTGTGTGTGTGTGTAGAGCGATTCAGACCAAACTACTGGACCGATCTTTATGAAATTTTACATGAGAGTTCCTGGGAATGATATCCGAGGAACTTTTTTTCGATAAATACTTTTTGATGACGTCATATCTGGCTTTTTGTAAAAGTTGAGGCGGCACTGTCACACCCTCATTTTTCAATCAAATTGATTGACATTTTGGCCAAGCAATCTTCGACAAAGGCCGGACTTTGGTATTGCATTTCAGCTGGGTGGCTTAAAAATTAATTAATGACTTTGGTCATTAAAAATCTGAAAATTGTAAAAAAAAAAATTTTTTATAAAACGATCCAAATTTACGTTCATCTTATTCTTCATCATTTTCTGATTCCAAAAACATATAAATATGTTATATTTGGATTAAAAACAAGCTCTGAAAATTAAAAATATAAAAATTATGATCAAAATTAAATTTTTGAAATCAATTTAAAAACACTTTCATCTTATTCCTTGTCGGTTCCTGATTCCAAAAACATATAGATATGATATGTTTAGATTAAAAACACGCTCAGAAAATTAAAATGAAGAGAGGTACAGAAAAGCGTGCTATCCTTCTCAGCGCAACTACTACCCCGCTCTTCTTGTCAATTTCACTGCCTTTGCCATGAGCGGAGGTGGACTGACGATGCTCTTTCTGAAAAATTGCATTGCGTTCAGTTTCATTCTGTGAGTTCGACAGCTTGACTAAATGTTGTATTTTCGCCTTACGCGACTTGTTTGTTGTTGTTGTTGTTGTTGTTGATCCAATTTGTTGGTGCATACTAACTGTTAGTTTTAAATTTGTTTAGTCATGCAATAATAACCGTGTTTCTGTGACTTTCTCTGTCTGTCTGTCGATCTTTTTCTCTGTCTGCCTACAAGTCTATCAGTCTGTTTGCCCACTGGTCTGGATCTTTTGGTATTCTTTTTTCAGTGTATTTTTGCTTGAGTATATGCTTCACACATTCATTAGTGCGTTGTGCCATATGCATATTATCTCTGTAAATACTAAACACAATTAAAATCCACACACGTGCATTCTCGCAAGCATGAAGGCACGCTTAAACACACACACACACACACACGCAAGTTGGTTTCATATGTAAAATTGCCATTTCCAAATATTTTTCTGGCCCACAGAGAAAGAATAAGGAATAGTTGCACAGATTCATTGTCTTTGTTTAATATATTACGAGCATTTTAAAACACATCACTCACTAACATAGAAACCAGAGGATGTGACATGGATTTAAATACAATCTGTTGTTGTTGAAAAGACAAGAAATGGGTATAACTTTTTTCTCTAAAAATGTTTGTTTCATTGATTAATTAGAGTTTTAATAACAGAAATCAAGAGAATATGATATTACATGTATTGTATTCGCCGCTAAACAGTGGAACCCCTCTTAAAAGGACCTATAACAAAAATCTGACTAAGTCAGTTTTTAAAATGAAGGGAATCTCAATGCATGTATCGAAATAAGTTTACAGATGTTAGGAACAGAAAAATTAATTTGAAAATGTGTCCTTATGGGGGGAGGGGGGGGGGAGGGGGGACGAGAAGCTTAAAACTGGGGTCCTAAAAGTACTTGATAGGCATTAAAGGACTGGCAAATCATTTGACAAAGTAGAGCCCAGCTGTGTGGAAGGACCCAGATACAGTGGAACCCCCCTTTAAAGACCTCCAACAATCTTTGAAAATCAGGTCTTAAAAAAAGGAGAGAGTCTTAAAATAGGGGTAAATTGACTGAGGTTATGAACAGAAAGTCTGAGAAAACAGGGTCTGAATATGGAAGGAGTCAAGGAGTCTTAAACTGGGGGGCGGGGGGGTGTCTTAAAAGGGAGGTTCCACTGTACTACCCAGCCAGCCCTGAGGCTTCATACCAGACTGCCAGCGCGCAGGGCGGGGTTTGAACATGTTGTCTGGGCCGTAGAATCTGTAGCCTGCACAGCACAGAAAAACAAGAAATTCACACATGAGATTTTATCGCAAATTTTTCGAATTTCGGTAAATTTTAAACCCCAATCTCAAGGAGTTTTGTGTCTTGGTTAATTGTCAAAATCAGCAATAAAAAGAGTTGTAGAACACGGGTTCGCTCACTATTGGTAATTTCAGAAAAAAGAAGTTCAGAATCAGAAGTCTAACAGTTCTTGTTCAGGTGGTTCGACCCTCCAGGAAAACAAAACAAAACTTAAAAAAGTATAGGATTGTTTCAGCTACATTAGAAAGCGGGTCCCAGTGACCCGAAACTATATACGTCACTATGTGTTTTTTGTTTTATGTTAGTGTCGAAGGAATGTCAGGAAAACGAATTGCTCGACAGAATGAAAAGTTGTCTATCGTTCGCGCAAAATCGAATCACGAAGGTAAGAAATATTTTAAGTGTCTTTTGTGATTTACGAGCAGCGTGCTTCACATGATTCAGGTTTTTGTATTTGTTCAATCAACGTACAATTCCGGCCTCCTCATCACTTCTGTTCCCCCTGTTCCCGCTTTTGCCTTTGATGTATTGATCTATATCAGTGCTTTGATATCGTCCGTCTGCTTTTGAATTTTGCTCTTGCTTTGACGTCGGCAGTTCATATAATTGTTGTTATGTGTTTGATGTTGTCCTATAACTTCCAATTATTGTCCAATCAATTTATAGTCGCAGCGTGTTTGCATAATGACGTTTATAGCCCTTAATGACGTCATGGCTGAAAACGAGCAAGTTGTGTACATGGGTTGTTTCTTTCTTTCTTTATTTGGTGTTTAACGTCGTTTTCAACCACGAAGGTTATATCGCGACGGACATGGGTTGTTGATAATATGCTTCGTAGCCCTTCTTTGATGTTTGGACATCAAGCCTTTGATCTTTCGTGTTGTAATAAAAACTCATTTTAGCTGTATTGTCCAAGTCTCGGCGAGCAGTATGTTCCACGCCCACTCCTGGTTTCTATTCTGCCCTTATTGGTCGTCTGGACTTAAAAAAAAAACCTTAGCGCTATATGTCTACATGCACTGTTTTCATACATCCGCCTTTTTCTAGAGATGTCAGAGTGCCTGCATACTTGCTGCTTGCAAATATACTTGTACATAATAATAAGCGAATACATTTTCCGAGTCCGTATGAGCGTAACCAAAGGTGCATGGGCGGGCGCCTGTCTTGCTGGAAAGAACTTAGTCAAGGAGAAGATATATATGAATTTAGAATGAGAACACCGCTAAAAATGCCAAAATGTGCACTCAATCGCTTGTTACTTTTGAAGAAAAGTTAAAAATACACGTTGGAATGTAAGCGGCAACGACGCACATATTAAAGGATGACCTCCCTTGCTCATGACATAATTCTTCCGCATTCTCACTTTTGACGTCAATCTCTCTCTCTATATATAAATATATTGTCACATATATGTATGTAGGGTTAATTGTGAACGATCGTCCATCATTCTTTGCAGACTGAAACACAAAGAACACCCAGCGCACAATTTGAACAGACGGAATACGGCTCGCACGTTATTAAAAGCATTTACCAAAAAATCAAATACAAGAAGGAAAGCGTAAAGAAACATCGACTGAATCCCATACTCCAACACAGGAGTAACAATTAGGAAGAAGCACGTGTGTCATAGCTTACCAACACTTTTTTGTTTTGTTTAAACAGTTTTTTTATTCAGTTGCATAAATACAAAGCCATTATTGAATGTTATAATAAAGGAACACAACACTTTGATTTAACACGAACAGATGTCTCCTGACTAATTAATACTTAAGAGACTTTGTTTTATTAAAATACCCAGGGGCGTGTTTAGTTAACACCCATGTTTACCAGCACAAAAATCGAATAATGCTGATACTGTATGAAGATTTAACATTGACGGTTTTAGTTGAAGTCACAGTCCTTCCTGTGTAATAATATAATAAAATAAAACATAAATAAAAAGGCTTACTATCTCAGACCTGGCTAGCCTTTCTCGTGGGATAAGACCACGCCTCTACTTGGACATCTACCAAAAATCAATAGCCTTGATGCTGTCTGTACAAAGTGGGAATTTTGGTATGAATTAATTTCTTTTTGTGAAATTTTATCTTAAAACATTCTCTCTCTGCTGAGAAAGCAGAAAGGATGTTGATTTTTGGTATGTGTTTAAGTGGAGGGATGTTCTTATCCATGTAAAACCATGATCTGAGAAGGTAAGCCGGGAGGTCTGTGGCTTCAACTTGGAAAGTTGGTTACATGTACTTCTTTTAGCTTTGTTTTGCTTGACGTTAAAAAAAGATATGTGAAAGAGATTTGTTTAAATTCATTGCCTATAGGTGTGACGTCAGAGGTCGCCCGTGTGCGTCCATCCATTTATTAAATGTTGTCAAAACAGGATAAATTTAGACTGACAAGGTCATAGTTCCTAGAATAAATCTAGACTGACACGGTCCTAGTGTAATGCTTTTAAAGGCTTTCAGGAAATTATGTGTGCATGTAGAACTTAAACTCTGTCGCTATGTGACAGCTGAATGTCATGCGTGACCTGCAAATCTTTTCATTTGATAGATAGTTTTAAAAAAAGAAGTTTTTATCCTTTTAAAAATTGTGCTTTGGGCAGGTCTTATGCGCTATCGACCATGTCCTGTGTTTTTTAACCGCTAAACAGACACGAACACCAATAATACAAATCTTTGATTTTGTGAGCTGTGGACTTTGCTTAAAGTTGCAGAAAGTGATTTTTAACGAAAAAAGTTTGGCTCTCTTTTGAAGTGGGGACGAGGCCTGACGGTATAACGATCACAATCTGCGATAGTTTGACCTTTGCATTATCCAGACGGCTAATTATTTTACTTTGGCTCAACTTTTTACATGCTGTCGATACCTAACCAGATTTTGAACTTTCACTTATTGCAAAAATCCTTGAAAAATAGAATTATTCTTTAAAAATTACTTCTTACTTTTTGACGAAAATCGCAGTTATTTTTGATGCAGTGTATCAAGAAATAACTTTGTCAGGAAAAGTCACTGTAATGGCGAGGGAAATACCAATTGCACGGTCAATAGAAACAAGGTTGAGACTTCTGTCATTAGTCTGTTTTCTGGATTTTGACACATCTTAACAGTGGATGTCTTGCGAATAAGGTCGATAGTTCTTCAGTATGTGCACTCTTCTTTTTCTTTTTAAAGAAATAGAGACAGACTTTGACACTTAACGATCAGATTTTCGACAGTGGGTGAAATAATTTCCCGACAGAGTTCAGAGGAGCAAAGTTAGTTTGTAAAAGTTATTGGCTTTTCCCGTAATACCCCCCCCCCCCCCCCCCCCTCACGTCTTGTCTGTCTGTCTGTCTCTGTCCCTCTGTCTCTCTTGCCATCTGTCTCTCTGTCTCTCTCGCCATCTGTCTCTCTGTCTTTGTCTCTCTCTGCTCTCTGTCTCCCTCTCTCTCTTTCTCTCTCTCTCTCTCTCTCTCTCTCTCTCTCTCTCTCTCTCTCTCTCTCTCTCTCTCTCTCTCTCTCTCTCTCTCTCTCTCAATGTTCTACAGACTTATGATTGCGTTTGGTTGATCTTCATACGTATGATTGTTCTGGTTATCAGACGCGTGATTGGTCCTACAACCCGTGGCGGTTTTTAAAAAGCACCTTCCTTCTTCTGTCAGCGATCATATGACACCAGCGCATATCTGTTCTGGTTTTCACATGGTATAAGAGGTTCCTTGCTCTTGGACGCATTCCGAAACTCTACAGCATTCCAGTCTGTGTATGGTGGGAACTTGTTTGCTTTAATTAATGTTGCACAAATATAGACAGTCCAGACCTGTTTACTCTTTCGGAATGGGCGGAAGTTTTAGGGATTTAAGATCGTTTTTCCGCTTGTCCGCGCACTGCTTGAAGTCTTCCGCAATTTGGCGCGATTTTGAGAAAAAAATATTTGTGATGTTTTCGGTAAAAAGTCGCGATAGTTTTCTCAGTATTAAGACGTCTTTCGTCCATTTCCGGTAAGAACGGTGTCTTCTTCCGGGACTTTGGTTACACGTGTTGCCTGTTGGTGTCCTTTTGCAAAATGCCTCCCAAAAGAAAGGAACAACACCGACACCGACACGAAACTGACGATGAAGAGCGCGATAGTGTGTGTGGGGCAAAGAAGAAGAGAATCTATTAGGCAAAAAAAAAAATAGGTCTGTTTACGGTAACATAGGGTGAAAAAATAGGGTCGGTAGGTTGGGCTTTTTTTTTTCTCCCATTTTTTCCCTCTTTTTTTGTTTTTGTTTTTTTGTTCTCCCCTCTCTATGATGTTTCACAGTTCATTTCTTCTCATCAATCCGTTTTTGCCCAACATAACTATAAACAGTACTTTGAGCTTACCTCCCTGCTGTCGTCTGCTGTTTGAGCGCAAACAGCTCTATTTTGGATGCGTTTTTTTTGTTTTTTTCAGACGATCCAAAAAAAAGATTAGGGTCGGGCCTAAAAACTAGGGTCGGTCGGGTTACCGTAAACAGACCTATTTTTTTTTTGTGGCCTTATCAGAAGTGGAAAGAAGATTACTCAAAGAAATATCCGGACTTGACGGTTTCCAGGAAATTTGGACCAAGCCATTCTTACTGCACGCTGTGTGAGTCATTTCTCGATCACTCATGGTATGAAGAATGATTGTGAACCGCGGGTTCTGATTCGTTGAAATCAAACCAACTCTCAGTTTTAACCAATCCAACACTGCGGGTGTCACCCGTTTGGGTACCGGCACGGTTGGCCTAGTGGTAAGGCGTCCACCCCGTGATCGGGAGGTCGTGGGTTCGAACCCCGGCCGGGTCATACCTAAGACTTTAAAATTGGCAATCTAGTGGCTGCTCCGCCTGGCGTCTGGCATTATGGGGTTAGTGCTAGGACTGGTTGGTCCGGTGTCAGAATAATGTGACTGGGTGAGATATGAAGCCTGTGCTGCGACTTCTGTCTTGTGTGTGGCGCACGTTATATGTCAAAGCAGCACCGCCCTGATATGGCCCTTCGTGGTCGGCTGGGCGTTAAACAAACAAACAAACAAACAAACAAACAAACCCGTTTGGGTGGTAACTTTGTCGTGCACCTCAGCCCTGTACCTCCTTGTTTGCTTTACAATGTATGTAACCTTACGTGTTATGCCCATGGAACGTTTTGTCAACTCCATGTGCTAGCTCCTGCTCTACACACGGGTAAAATGAGCGCTTCCGGGGTTATAACGCGAGACAACTCATGTGATCTTGCCGCGAGGTTCCGTCTGTTACCATTGTCTTTTTACCGTATAAAATGCACGACTTACACACGAACTGTTACCAAAGCGACATGCTATTTGGGGCCAATGGACGTTTTTTCCCTTTTCGTGTGATCTTGCCGCGAGGTTCCGCCTGTACAGGGTGGGCCATAAAAAGTGTCCACATTTAATTTGTTAATATTTTTCCTGTAAAGTGATATTTTCTTTTCTGTTTCAGATAGAATTTGAGACAAGCATCTTAGAATTCTTTTAAAGCCTGAATGGATCGCATTCCAGTACAGGAAAGGACCAAAATCGTTGAACTTTACTTTGCTACCAATTCTGTGGTTCTCGCCCAGCGCGCTTTTCGGAGAGAGTTCCCTGGCACACACTGTCCATGTGCGAGAACTGTGAAGCGCCTCGTGGATAAATTCAGGAACACTGGTAGTCTCGCAGTGGTGGCTGGATGTGTTCATGGGGCTGATTAGGTGCCCAAAATCTCATGTTTTGTTTGTTGACATGTCCACTCAAATGAAAATGGGCTTCATCGCTGAAGAAAATGAGGTCGAGAACTCCTGGGTTGTTTTCAATTCTTTCAAAAATGCGTTGACGGAATTCTAACCTTTCTCTTTTGTTTGCATCAGTTTGTTGTTGGAGAATTTGTATCTTGTACGGAATCAATCCTAAGTCTTTGTGTATGATCCTTCGTACAGATGTCCTCGAGATACCGACTTCCTGTGACAGCCGCCTTGTTGATTTTCGTGGGGATTCCTGCAAACGGTCCCTTACTGCTTCAATGTTAGCTGGACTTCTAGCAGAAAATGGTCGACCACTATGTCCTTTATTGTTATCTGCGAGACTACCAGTGTTCCTGAATTTATCCACGAGGCGCTTCACAGTTCTCGCACATGGACAGTGTGTGCCAGGGAACTCTCTCCGAAAAGCGCGCTGGGCGAGAACCACAGAATTGATAGCAAAGTAAAGTTCAACGATTTTGGTCCTTTCCTGTACTGGAATGCGATCCATTCAGGCTTTAAAAGAATTCTAAGATGCTTGTCTCAAATTCTATCTGAAACAGAAAAGAAAATATCACTTTACAGGAAAAATATTAACAAATTAAATGTGGACACTTTTTATGGCCCACCCTGTATATACACGTAAAATTCCACTCGTGCAAAAAACACGAGTGTACGTGGAAGTTTCAGCCCACGAACGCAGAAGAAGAAGAAGAAGTTCCGCCTGTTACCAGCCGAAAGAAAGAAGGGGCATAACCTCACCAGAACCGCCCATTGGCTAGACAAGCCTTCTTCCCCTGGTAGTAAATAAGGCCGGACGTAAATACAAAATCTCTGATCTTAAAAAAAAAAAAATAAATAAAAAAAATGTACTCCATGTGCTATATGCAAAGCTCTCATTTACAATAAGCAATCAATTAACAGGAAAAAAGAAGGCACACCAAACAGAAATCAGTATATGTAACGGTAAAGTTGGTTGGTTGGTTGGTTGGTTGGTTATTATTTTTTTATCGTCTCTTCAACTGTAACGGTAAAGTACTGCGATACTCTCGATCGATTTGTCACTCGCCCTCAAAAGGGAGAGGAAAACCAGAGGAAAGGCTTTTAGTTTTGAAGATCCACCGGTAAGTGTTCCCCCTGTCTAATTCTGTGTAGCAAATCGCGAAGGGGCTTTAACAGGCTTTCGTCGTCGTCATTATTCAGGAAAAAGCGCGGGATTTGACGGAAATGTAATACTTTGGTGCCCTTGGGGTAGGGATTGCTTTGGTTTATCCGTCCAGGTTCACATATGATAAGTTTGAATGTTTGAGCAAGGAACGTCTTGGGGGACAGAGATTAACTTTTTCCAACATGTGCTTCTGCGTACATTTAGAAAACACAGACACACGTACGCACACAGACACGCGCACATACAGGCACACATACAGGCCCGCGCACTTTCTCACACACACACACACACACACACACGTGCACGCATACGCACACACACACACACACACACACACACACACACACACACACACACACACACACACACACATTGTCTTTCAAAAAACCTCCGGCATGAATAATGATACACAGCGTAATGCAGTAGTAACACAATCACATTGAGTGCTCTTTTCATAACACTCGGAGCGAAGTTGTCAAACCCGTAAAAATGTCTTCAGCACATAGGCCATGTGAAAGGTCTGGATGGACAGATAGGTTAAAGGCACAGTCCTTCCCGTGGAAACTGTGCGGCTTATCGTGTCAGATCTTGCCAGGCTGTCACATGGGATGCGAATATCTCTCCACTTGGACACATACCCCAAAACAACATCCTGGCCGCTTTCTGTGCAGCGTGAACATTTTGGATGAATTAAATTTATAGAAAGAAATAAGTTCATCATAAACATCCCCACTGTACACAGAGAGCCTTGTTGAGTTTTGGTGGAAGTACCAGTGGAGGGGGGGGGGTCTTAAGTCCATGGAAAAAACCCTGCCCAGATCTGAAATGGAAGGTCGAATTGTTTACACGGGCAGTCCCCCGAAAACGGCGTATGGCAGCCTGAAAGGAGCCCCCCCCCCCCCCCCCCAAACGGCATATGGCGGCCCGAAAGGAGTCCCCCCAAAAACGGCGTATGGCAGTCTGAAAGGAGTCCCCCCAAAAACGGCGTATGGCAGCCTGAAAGGAGTCCCCCGAAAACGGCGTATGACAGCCTGAAAGGAGTCTCCCGAAAACGGCGTATGGCAGCCTGAAAGGAGTCTCCCGAAAACGGCGTATGGCAGCCTGAAAGGAGTCTCCCGAAAACGGCGTATGGCAGCCTGAAAGGAGTCCCCCGAAAACGGCATATGACAGCCTGAAAGGAGTCTCCCGAAAACGGCGTATGGCAGCCTGAAAGGAGTCTCCCGAAAACGGCGTATGGCAGCCTGGAAAGGCGGGGTTAAAAACGGTCATACACGTAATATCCGCAATGAACGAAGAAGAAGAAGAAGAAAAATGTTACACAGGAAGGATTGTTCCTTTAAGGTGTTCGCACGAAGTTCATCGCTAGACTCTCAAAGGACCCAGCTTCCTCAGGCTTCGGACAGCATGTCACCAGTCGGGAGTGATGAATATTGGATTTTGGCGCTTCCTGACAGTCTTTAATGGACACGAGAAGACTTGGAGGCACGTTCGACACATGCTGCTTGTCATTTTTGGTCATCATCCAGCGGTCGCGACTACCATTGCCCTTCCCGTTGAGGTTAAAAGTTAAACACGTTTAAAGACACCGAATACTTCTTGCGAAACTCAGTTACATGTTGCTGCTACCATTGCCCTTCACGTTGAGGTTAAACGTTAGACACGTTTAAAGGCACCGAGTACTGCTTACGAAACTCAATTATGTATTTACTATTTTATTATTATCTCTGTGTGTATGGGTGTGGGTGGGTCGGGGTTAGGGGCGCTGTGAGTTTTATTTAATTTAATATATTTATTTTATTTGTTTATTTTATTTGTTTGAATTTACCTGCGTTTTCTTCACGCTACGTACAAATGCCCCATTTTTCCCCTTATGAACTCGTAAACACATGCAATATCAATGCATAAGGTAGGCGGTAGATTATCATAAGAAGCGAAAGCAGAAACAAAAGATATTTGATTCAACAATAATATTACTTCAGCATTAATTTCTGCGTTTTCTTCCTACTGGTTCCCGGAGAGTTAATTTTCTCTGAAGCTAATTGATGTACACGTATGGAAGACGGAACGGACAGTAGTGGTCAATAAAACAATAGAACAGTTAATAGTTGAATTGGTAAAAAAAAAAAAAAAAAAAAAAAAAAAAAGGGCAGGCGGTTTCTACGTGCGTAAAGAAAAGGAAAAATTAGTAAGACATTACAGGATTGATTTATTTTGTTTGTTTGCTTAACGCCCAGCCGACCACTAAGGGCCATATCAGGGCGGTGCTGCTTTGACATATAACGTGCGCCACACACAAGACAGAAGTCGCAGCACAGGCTTCATGTCTCACCCAGTCACATTATTCTGACACCGGACCAACCAGTCCTAGCACTAACCCCATATTAATGCCAGACGCCAGGCGGAGCAGCCACTAGATTACCAATTTTAAAGTCACGTCTTAGGTATGACCCGGCCGGGGTTCGAACCCACGACCTCCCGATCACGGGGCGGACGCCTTACCACTAGGCCAACCGTGCCGGTCAGGATGGATTTATTTTGTTTGAAAAAGCGTGTTCAAAGAGGAAACAAAGTGGTTGACGTCGTTACACAATAGTTGACGTCGTTACACAGTGGTTGACGTCGTTACACAGTGGTTGACGTCGTTACACAGTAGTTGACGTCGTTACACAGTGGTTGACGTCGTTACACAGTGGTTGACGTCGTTACACAGTGGTTGACGTCATTACACAGTGGTTGACGTCGTTACACAGTGGTTGACGTCATTACACAGTGGTTGACGTCGTTACACAGTGGTTGACGTCGTTACACAGTGGTTGACGTCGTTACACAGTGGTTGACGTCGTTACACAGTGGTTGACGTCGTTACACAGTGGTTGACGTCGTTACACAGTGGTTGGTTTGAAGGGTAATGGAGACAAGGGTTTTATTTCTCTTCGAATTCAAGGAGTTCAGGGTTGAAAGGTATTGATTGACCGGGGCGTAGAGTTTACGACAGTACAGTAAGCCCGTTTTTCTGCGAAGCGGAATGGGTTATATTGACGGAGATTATTGATATGTGAGGAAGCTACATGGTTCTTGGTTGCTTTGCCGTCATCAAACTTTTGTGGGGTCATCACGTCAAAACGGTAAAAGGACAGGTAGAAGTTTGTCTCCATGGCATAGATTCAAGATTCAGAGAAATACCAATAGTCGACATGGGAGAATACTTCCATTCTCAATAGACTGCAATAGCTAGGTAGCAGAGCTTGAGAGAGAATGGGGGTTGTAGAGATTGGCCCCTCAAAGAGAAAGAAATGGTAGGAATAGTGGAACAGTTGACAAAAGTAAAGTGGTTTAATGACAGTCGACTGATCTTTGAACGACCATCGAAAACATAGCATAGGAATCTAGGTGACATGTAGCCACCGAACACTTTTGTGGGTTTGGTTACAGATGGGTTGTGGTTATGAAAAAGACTGGTCTGCAGGTTTACAACATGTGACAGGGAAGTGTGGAACAACGTAGAGCCGACAAGTGGCCATCCGACAATGATTTGGGCGTGGTTATAGAAATGATGGCTACAGGTGATTGGTCTTGGTCTTGGCTCAGTG
Source organism: Littorina saxatilis (assembly GCF_037325665.1). Lineage (NCBI taxonomy): Eukaryota > Metazoa > Mollusca > Gastropoda > Littorinimorpha > Littorinidae > Littorina > Littorina saxatilis. The sequence continues at coordinate 93,829,295 of NC_090246.1, forward strand.
ACCGTTCTTAACAAAATGGATAGAGGTACGCCATTAAGGAGACTGGTTTGGGTTCACTTGTGATAGACTAGGCTCACGGTACCAGAAGACCGGTATGGGATCGGTTTTGAAAGAAATGATGTAAGTGCACCATTTGGGAAGACACAGTTCTAGAAGACCAGTATTGGTTGTGACATAGCGGGCACTGTTCTAGAAGACTTGTTTGGGTTGTGCCAGAGTGGGCACAGTTCTAGAAGACCGGTATGGGTTGTGACATAGCGGGCACAGTTCTAGAAGACTTGTTTGGGTTGTGCCAGAGTGGGCACAGTTCTAGAAGACCGGTATGGGTTGTGACATAGCGGGCACAGTTCTAGAAGACTTGTTTGGGTTGTGACAGAGTGGGCACAGTTCTAGAAGACCGGTATGGGTTGTGACATAGCGGGCACAGTTCTAGAAGACTTGTTTGGGTTGTGACAGAGTGGGCACAGTTCTAGAAGACCGGTATGGGTTGTGACATAGCGGGCACAGTTCTAGAAGACTTGTTAGGGTTGTGACAGAGTGGGCACAGTTCTAGAAGACCGGTATGGGTTGTGACATAGCGGGCACACTTCTAGAAGACTTGTTTGGGTTGTGACAGAGTGGGCACAGTTCTAGAAGACCGGTATGGGTTGTGACATAGCGGGCACAGTTCTAGAAGACTTGTTTGGGTTGTGACAGAGTGGGCACAGTTCTAGAAGACCGGTATGGGTTGTGACATAGCGGGCACAGTTCTAGAAGACTGGTTTGGGTTGTGACAGAGTGGGCACAGTTCTAGACCGGTATGGGTTGTGACATAGCGGGCACAGTTCTAGAAGACTTGTTTGGGTTGTTACAGAGTGGGCACAGTTCTAGAAACTGGTTTGGATGTGGGAGGACTCACCACTGTCTGCAGATGGTGTTGTCTTCTTACCTTTGCCATCTTCTGGAACAACAAAACAGACAATCTAAATCTCTGATTGGTAAAGAAAATCGAGACAGTGATAATTGCGCAAATTTTAGGTGTTCCTTTTTTGGTCGAAGGGAAAGTGATTTGATGTCGGGCTTCACAATCAAACGGATCTTAACTCTCTTTTTCGAGATTGCTTTTTTTTGGAGGTATCGTATTTACATCCCTAAGGGTCTCATACGGTTGTGTGTTGTGTGCCGCTCGAAAACGGATTTGTCTTCTTTTCGTGTCATTTCTATCTAGTCCAGTCCATCCTGTCGAAACGTTGTACACTGGAACGATTCACCTAATTGAATATCGGAACTTTCCACCAGGGCATCTTGAAGGCACTTTCCTTCCCGTGTAAATAGATCGGCTCGCCGTCTCAGAGCTGTTCAGGCATTTACATGAGATAAGACCATCCCACCCTTTGGCCACATGCAAACAAAAACTGAACAGCCCGGGTGGTCTCTGTGCACAGTGGTCATTTTGCGATGAATAAATTTCATTTAGTGGCTTTCCCTGCGGTTCAGAAAGGTTAGTCAGCAAGTCATCATGGTAGATTGGTGTTCAATCAATATCAATCAATATGAGGCTTATATCGCGCGTATTTCGTGGGTACAGTTCTAAGCGCAGGGATTTTTGTTATTTTAAAAAAAAAATTTTATGCAATTTATATCGCGCACATATTCAAGGCGCAGGGATTTATTTATGCCGTGTGAGATGGAATTTTTTTACACAATACATCACGCATTCACATCGGCCAGCAGATCGCAGCCATTTCGGCGCATATCCTACTTTTCACGGCCTATTATTCCAAGTCACACGGGTATTTTGGTGGACATTTGTATCTATGCCTATACAATTTTGCCACGAAAGACCCTTTTGTCAATCGTGGGATCTTTAACGTGCACACCCCAATGTAGTGTACACGAAGGGACCTCGGTTTTTCGTCTCATCCGAAAGACTAGCACCTTGAACCCACCACCTAGGTTAGGAAAGGGGGGAGAAAATTGCTAACGCCCTGACCCAGGGTCGAACTCGCAACCTCTCGCTTCCGAGCGCAAGTGCGTTACCACTCGGCCACCCAGTCCACTTGACTTGGTGTTTATGTAAGGCTTAGCAGAAGGACAATGGTATCTTTCAACCGCTCAGACCCGCTTCGATTTCTTTAGGGGTAAGCGCATTGGCTTGATTTGTGTGTCTGCAAAAGTTGAAAGTGAATCAAGCCACAGCCAGAAAGACCGCGCTTCTCTTGCAATTTGCATACACCGCAACACCAGGTTACGCCCATGTATGTGTGAGACGCAGTACCCATCAATCCCCCCTCCTGTGAGTGTGTGTGTGTGTGTGTGTCTCTCTCTCTCTCTCTCTCTTTCTCTCTTTCTCTCTCTCTCTCTCTCTCTCTCTCTCTCTCTCTCTCTCTCTCTCTCTCCGATGTGTCGCCCACTCCTTAAGTTTCGGCTATGAAGGAGAAATTGCAAATAAAAGGTTTTCAGGATAAAGTGTTCGTCGCAAAAAGTTTTAAAAAAATGATAAAACGTGGGTTTTAAAAAGAGTCTTATCCTGGGATATCCTGCTGAAAGCGCTCTACAATCAAAGAAAAAAGTTAAAACGTTAAAAAAAAACACGATTTGTGTCTACAAAAATGAATATGTCAGCTGTCATAGTTCTAAAAGTTTACTGTCTGATTTCGAGGACACGCTGTCCGATCAAATGCAGACCTGTTTTTGACTCCATCGACCTATCATTCAGCACTAGACTCTTATAAAGATGAATTGAACAAAACAATTTGTTTCTTCTTTTTTGTTGACTGCAGAAAACCATTTATGTGTCGTTATTCGCCCAGGGTCATGCTTTCCCTCTCAGCCGGTGATGCGCACTAGAGCGCGTAAAAAACGAGAATGGCTGTGGGCAAAGATTCATTCTTGGATCAAACAGCTCAAACGTGACCGCGATAGGGGTTAGAATAAGATTCAGGATTTAAAATAACGGAAGCAGGTTTGGCATTACAATCCAGGCTTCATTGTCTAAACCGGATCTCATTGTGACAGTGCCGTTACGAATACTTTGTGTCGAGAACGGTTTTTGAGAAGACGAGCAAAGAAGCAGGAAAGGTGCCAAGATGTATGTTCTCCGGCAAACCTGCCCAAAATTGTCATAAGTGACCCTCCACCACGAAATGAGTCGCATGTCACCTCGCGCGGTTCTGCGCTAGGCTTGATACAAGTCCGGAGAGTGTCTGGTAACAGTGTGAGGGTCACCTTAGTCACAGGCTTATAACTCAAACAGTTTTTGCTCTTTTCTAAAACGGTTTTCACCACTGGATAGAGCATAAAAAACTCTGTAGGAAAAAGTAAAAATATGAAAATCATGCAAAGGTGACATGCGACTCATTCTGTGGTGGAGGGTCACATTAATTTATTTCTGTTGCCGGAATGGTCATATGGTTTTGGTAATGCCGATGTTTAAGGTAGCCACTACCCCACCCCCCACCCCACCACACCCCAACCCTACCGCCAAAACCCCTCCGTGACAAAGCGACGGTATAGTTTTCGACGATTTGAAGTATTTTCGGCGTTTTGCCGACAGCCAACATCCATCGGTTTTCCCGAAGAATAATAATTATGCCATTCTGACATGTACGCTCTGTAAAAGCCCGAGAAGCTGGATTCATTTCAACCGACGGGAGTTAAAACTAGTCGAGGGGCACTAGTTACTACCTTCTTTGGTTTACCGCGAGCTGAATTTAAAACAATCAAGGAGATTTCTTTCGTGTGATAATGCTTGTTAATGTGCGCAAAAGCGCTTTGAAGCGGACTTAACGGTACAAAAATAGCCGCCTGCCCTTGGCATACCGGAAACACTCGATAGGGCAGATTGTATGATAATTGGGAGACGCAGCCTAGAACGTTTTAATAATGAATCAGTCAAGGCTTATAGAGCTAGAAATAGAGTAAAATCAAAAATATGATAAGATTATATGAATAAGACAGAATCAGAGAAAGTAAATTGAAATTGAATAAGATAAAATAAGTTAAAATGGAGAGAACCGGTAATATATTAGACCATTTGTTTGAAGCTTCTTTAAAAATTAAAATCTATTTACGTAACATTTTCATGGTGGCCGATGATTGAACGTATTGTTCTTGAAAGACGAACTTTTCAGTAGGAGTTTGATCGTTGATGTACACTGTGTACTGAAACGTTGAAAATGCTGCATGGTATGCTGTGGACGAAGAGCAATATTTCAGCCACTGTTATTAGATATTCTAGAATGGAAAGACCATAGAAAAGATGGGGATTTCAGTCATTGTTTACATATATCCTGTAACAAAAAGACGGTATAAAGTAAAGGGATGCCAGCCATTGTTGGCATATATATCCTATTGAATGCAAAGACCTTCATAAACAGGAAATGCACTTTGAGATTTCTTCGTTTGTGGCCTTATCGTGAGGGATCTTTCACTTCTTCTGAATGCCAGAAGAAATTTGAACTATTACCAAATTCTATGGATTTTGGAAAGTAAGGAACCCTTGACAAATAAAGACACGCAAAGAAAGCCTGACTGTAGTGTAAACAGGGGGCGTTGTCGGTTATACCAGAAGGTCTTGAAAATAGCCTGTCAGATGGAATTTACACCATGAACAAATTATGTTGAATTTGGAAAGTAAGTAACCCTTGAAAGACTGTCCAGCTGAACACAGGGGGTGTCCTCCACTATACCTGAAGTCATAAAAGCTAGCATGACAAGAGCTTCCTGAGTGTATGTCAGAATTTACAGACATTTCAAGTTAAGAAGAAAAATATGTCTGAAATTCTTGCTTCGTTGACAAGGGAGGAAATGACTTTGTGTACGTGGTCTGGGGACAAGTGGATCGTAAAAGACGAGATATGCATACATAGTTGGAACGATCGCACTGTTAAATGTCCAGAGACATCTCAGAGCAACGAGTGCGTAGAAATTGTGTTTTTTGATTGTGCTCAGAATTTGGTCGTAAGGATTTTGTCTGTCAGTATATTGCGAAGAAGAGACGCAAGAGGAGCGGAAAAGTTGTTGAAGAAAAGAGAGAGAGAGAGAGAGAGAGACAGACAGACAGACAGACAGACAGACAGACAGACAGACAGAGAGAGAGAGAGAGAGAGAGTGTGTGTGTGATATGGTTGAAAAGTTCAGCCTTACGGGGGAGTGGAGGGCGGGAGTAAAGTTTGTGTGTGAGGTGTGGGGGGAGGGGGTGGGGATTATAGGGTTATGTTGTGCTGTGTAAGGCTCGTCTTAGGGGAGTGGATGCCGGATCATCACTCTGGTTAATATCTTCTTTCACGTTTGTCATTCTGCATTCACGTTCACGCCCTTTGAACGCTAGGATGTCACCTACGAATGTCATTGTCCGCATTGAATTTCTTCTCGCCAGGATGTTATTATATTATCCCGTCACATTAAAACAGAACACGAAACAAGGGGGTAATCACAACCTGCACAGAGTAGTATTGGTGACGGCGGGATTGAAAATATAATCCTTTATCTAAAAATCCTTAACACCCGGGAACAAGAGTAGTCTTGGTGATGGGGGGATTGAAAATATAATCCTTTATCTAAAGTCGGATTAACTCCCGGGAACATGCCCCTAATGGTTTAACCATGAGGGCAAAAAGAAGAACACTACATTTCCCTCTCCCCAACCGGTTTCTGTTCAAGTAGGCAACACCGACATTCTTTTCTCACCATCAGCTAGAAACCTTGGATTCACCCTTTCATCTGACATGACCCTTAACAAACATTTATCCCATGACCTGCCTCTTTGTCTCTGTTAGCTGAGGAGGTGATTATTCTGAATATTCCATCACAACCATATATGGATATATCCCATCACAACCGAGTTTCAATCTCAACTGTCATTGGTCATTGTCTTTGATTTCAGAGTACAATTGAATAATTTATAGAGGTCATCTGCATATTCAGAGTTTACAGATGGACTACTTTTTTCAACATACAAGGTTGTCGTCACCAAGACTGAGACTGGTCTCAAAAACCGGGAAATCTTTAGATGATGCAGTTGTTTTTTATTTCAAACCCTCGAAGTATTCTCCCTTAGCGGCTACACACAGTTTAAGTCGTTGGACCCAGTCAAGAAATGACCGTTTGAAGTCGTTTTTTGGCACCTGGTTCAGACACTGGAAAACAGCCGATCCGAGGGCTGATCGACTGTCAAATCGACGCCCAGCCAATTGTCTTTTCAGATGAGGAAACAAAAAAAAGTCACAGGGTGCAAGACCAGGAGAGTAGGGAGGATGTGGCAAAGTTTCAAAGTTTTCTTCCTCCAGGTACTCTTTCACCACCTTGGATTTGTGAGCAGGTGCGTTATCATGAAGTAATTTGATCCCTTTCAATTCTGTAGTTGGTCTGGCTCTCTTGTAGTAACGAACGATGCCAGCAAGAACTTTTTCCTTGTAGTACACCCCAGTGATGCTTCTGCCTTTTTCGCGTGGTTTTTGAAAAATGACGCCCTTTGTGTTATAAAATATTGTGTATAAAACCTTCTTGCCGGAGCGACTTTTTCGCACGATCCGAGGGGCATTGGCACCTTTTTTTATCCATGCTTTGTTTTGAGCTTTTCTTTTTGGCTCAAAGAAGTACACCCAAGTTTCGTCTCCAGTCACGATCTCATCCAAGCGTTTTTGATCACATCCGTCGTATATCTTGAGTAGCCGTTGGGCAAACGTAACCCTACACCTCTTGTTCTCTTCAGTGAGGAAATGTGGTACCCATCGCGCGCACACCTTTGTGTATCCAAGTTTGTGTTTTAAAACTCTCAAGACAGACGACGACGAAATGTCCAGTGTTTCGGCGATAAAATGACTGCTCACTCGGGGATCTTCATCAACTAACCGTTGCACATGGGACACCATTTTGTTGTCGGTTACAGGTGGTTTCTTCACTTTTCCCCTTGCATCTTCCACAGACGTTTTCCCTGTTGAGAAATGCTTTGCCCACCGAAAAACTGTCGCGCGAGATGGTGCTGTGCCTGGGCTTACAGTTCTCAGCTCTTCAAGTATGTCACCGGCCGTTTTACCAAGTGCCGTTCTTATTTTGATGTAGGATCGAAAATCCTTCTCTGAAAATGTGCTTTTTGCCGCCATTTTTTAGGCCAGTGTCTCTCGCTTACATGATTAAATACACTGTATCTTTACGAAAACACAACGGATCACAAAGAAATTATGCACAATAATACGTTGTGTACCAATCTTGATAATGACGTCATTTGTTATAAATGTCGTCATTTGATTCTGTGCAAAAAAGACCAGTCTCAGTCTTGCTGACGACAACCTTGTACGACTGAAATATTTTGTGGTGTCAAAGTCAATATCACGTATGGGTACAGGCCTACATGTGTCAATATTGAGAAAATAAAGAATACTTCATACGATACGCACATTCTGCATGGATTTAAAGAGCGGAGTCGAGATATTTCGCTGGTTGAAGCACAGGCGGAAGGTATCGTCCACTAGACTACTACTATCACAGAAAGACTACAAGGTACGTCACTCACCTTCGAGTCTTCTGTGTTCTTGGAGTCGCTTCCTGGGGAAAAATATTGTTCAAGACGGTTTGCCTCTTCCTACAGTCTGTGTAAGGTCAAATAAATACAGTTGAATGATTGTTTGTACTGTATGTACCTTTAATTTTCAGCTTCCGTCCTTTGCAGGTTGTTTTTAACCATCATTTGGACGAATCTTCGTTTGCGAGCCGCCAACTTCCACCGGACGTCAAACTCATACATCCGCACCGAATTTGCATACCAGCGCTCATTGGTCTAAAACATATGTAAATATTGGGCAGCAAAGGGAAGCTACCCACGGGAGTTTTCACTTTCGGTATTAGTGAAGAACCGTTCGGCATTCAAAATGAGGAAAACGTTATTTTTTTGGTAAGTACTGAATTTATGAATGAACACGAACGGAACCGATGCAGACGATTTCAGTGGACCAATGAAAATAATCATCGAATATCCTGTTATTAACCAATGAGCGTTGGTATGCATATTCGGTGCGGATGCATGAGTTTGACGTCCGGTGGAAGTTGGCGGCTCGCAAACGAAGATTCGTCCAAATGATGGTTAAAAACAACCTGCAAGGGACGGAAGCTGAAAATTAAAGGTACATACAGTACAAACAATCATTCAACTGTATTTATTTGACCTTACACAGACTGTAGGAAGAGGCAAACCGTCTTGAACAATATTTTCCCCCAGGAAGCGACTCCAAGAACACAGAAGACTCGAAGGTAAGTCAATCAATCAATCAATGAGTCTTATATCGCTTGTGAGTTTGCCACCAAGATCTTGATTTGCTTTAGTGTAGTCGAACTGTTGACCTCTTCAAACATCACGCCTAGTTCAACGTTGGGAATGTTCATCTCCTGATATCATGATCGAAAACTTGACTCCTCCTGCAAACGTGTTCTTAGCGGTAAGCCATAGATGTAAACAAACGAAGAAAAGGGCGTAACGCCTGTATAACTCGAGGCACAGCTTGTCCATATCGTAACACGAGTAACTGTCTCTCCAGGGGAAACCTAAACACACGCACCTTTCGTGGTCGTAGTTTTTATACGAAAGAAGGAGGGAAGCTACCACAAGAGAACCAGCAAGTTACATTTGGTGAGGCAAAAACCATTGTAAAAGAGAAGCAACGGAAAAGGTGGCTGCAGCAACACCCTCACTACAACCCTAGAGACAGTTACTATCAACTCTCCAGAAAAGACCAGGTCATCATTGTGCGCCTGAGAACCGGCCACTGCAGACTCAGGCACCACATGTTCTCAAAATTCCACATTGGGGACACGTCTGTATGCCACTGTGGCATCGCAGACATGACAGTGGAACACCTCCTCCAACACTGTCCAATCCACCAAAAACTACGAGCAGAAATATGGTCTGCTGACACACCAGTTCAGGAGAAGATCTTCGGCAACCTGCGGAGTCTTCGCTGTACTGCAGACTTCATCAGAAGTTCCGGAGTCCCTGTCTGAGCGATCGAGAAGAAGAAGATACTACCGAATTTATTGGTTGGAAAAGGAAACAAAAAGGGATGACAGTGACGATTGTAGCCAGAGGTGACTTGACTTTCCCCTTAACCCTTTCCCCCGCCCCATAAACCAGGTCCATTATTGGCCCAAGGTGTTGTCGGAATTCACTACAAAACGCTTTCACCGGTTTGAGGAGAGACCAGGGAAATCAGGGACTGGGACTGTCTTCGTTCTCCAAGAAAACAGAAGGAATAGTGTGCTTTTGAACAGCGATCGGGACTTCGTTCGTGATCTGTGAGTTTGAGACAGCCTCTTAAGCTTACGATCGTGAAAGTGATTGTATATATGCATTAGATTCCTAATCGCCCTTAGAGAGTGTTGAGACACAGGCGTGCTAAATTGGTTTTATGAGAGTGTTAGAGGAATAGTGCACGCGCACTTTAGAAAGAAAAAGTATTTTCAAAAGCAACGGGTTTAAATATTACAAATCTCTAAGTGACATCACGATTGTAACGTTTGCAGCAGCGTGTACAGAGCCGTGAAACTGGAAAATAAAGTAGAACAGCGGGTAGTAAAAACTCCGATGTGTCGTCGAACACATACCGCTGACGTCTCTTCACTCTAGAAATCGCAAGTTTTTCATATGAAATTATACTTTGGAGAGCTGCTTTCAAGTTACAGAATTTTCCTGAGAGCTACTCTTCTGGAAATTCGACCAGTTTTCCACTGAGAACCCTGGCATCTTTCACGTAGGGGCTGGCTGTCTCTAAGTGCATGCTTTACGCATGTCTGTCGTGATGCGCCTGGAAATTACTATCGGCGGACTTCCGGTAATGGCCGCTTCAGGAAGCTCGCAGTTCTGATAAAGTCCACCAACACGCAGAAAAACTTAGCAGAAGTGCCATTTAAAACGGCAGCGAAAATGCAACACAGGATGATTTGAAAGCTGTAGGTGAGCGCAAACGAGAGCACTCATACACGGCGATGGTACATTTTTAAAAATATACCGTTCAGGGTCTACGGAACTTCAGAAAACTTTAGCCACTGACGAACCTCAGACAGTTTCAGCAGCTTCCATGCAGAGACAATTTGTCCTCCGGAACAAATACATTTGAAAAATACGACAAATTTGAGGACTTTCATGAACTGGAGAATGTTGACTTCACTGAGTCTCGCCACTATGTCCTACTTAGCACAGACAGCCCAAGGCAAAAATGTACTGCGGTTAATCTGGAGCTTGCTCTCTGTTCTAACGAAACTTGTATTTGATGCCCTTAATGAGCTCTCGCTCGCTGAATTACTCTCTTCCATCTGTTCTTCTGCGACACATCAGCTGCACAAGAGTGCATGTTTTGTGTTGATTTGGCTTTTGTCACGAAAGGGCAGGGAAAGCCGCGAATAACAGTAGGAGACGCTTTACATTTTCGCTTGTATGACTCAAGTTATAACCCCGTTGATTTGTCGTGAGATACTGAGATTCATGCAATGTGACGAAGCAGCGCACACGGGGCTTAATCTGGGTATTGCTCTATGGCTGATTGTATTTTTATGACATCATGTTTTGCGTAAATTTTGTCACAGTGTGTGTGTGTGTGCGTGTATGTGTGTGTGTGTGTGTGTGTGTGTGTGTGTGTGTGTGTGTGTGTGTGTGTGTGTGTGTGTGTGTGTGCCGTCTCTAAGCTGCAAGTAGGCCTCTTTGAAAGTCAAAAAGTACAGGCTTATTTTTTTCCAAGAGTCACATACGCTCTGTGTTGAAGGAAATGCCATTAATCTGTACTTAACATAGTAAGTGGATTGGAAAGAAGCAAGAAGGGGAGAACTATGGGACATACGTCAAGTTTGATAGACCACGAAAGGCGACTGCGTCCTCTATCCTTTTTCAGCGAGGATAACATTTTGGGGAATAAAATAGCATTGACACGGAAATGCAAATGCCTCCCTTTTCTCCCCGACAAAACTTTAGATTGACAAAAATTGACCCTTTCAACGTTCGTCTGGTCTGCTTTTGTAGGCCCCAGGGTTAAAACACATTAGTCTTTCGCTCGCTACGTGTGTGTGTGTGTGTGTGTGTGGTGTGTGGTGTGTGTGTGGTGTGTGTGTGTGTGTGTGTGTAGACAGTTTAGCACTGTTAGAATGTGTGTGTGTGTGTGTGTGTGTGTGTGTGTGTGTGTGTAGACAGTTTAGCACTGTTAGAATGTGTGTGTGTGTGTGTGTATGTGTGTGTGTGTGTGTGTGTGTGTGTGCATGCGCGCGTGGAGACATTTTAGCACTGTTTGTATGTGAGTGAGTGTGTGCGTGCGTGTATGTATGTAATTATTGTTTTATTTTGTGTGTGTGTGTGTGTGTGTGTGTGTGTGTCTGTGTTTGTGTGTGTGTGTGTGAATCTCTCTCAGAGACGTACGCCTTTACCAGTCACCCGGATGTTTGGTACTTTTCTGTTATTCTGAGACTTAACGAGCACCCCAAAAACTCTGAACCAGGAAAGGAATGCAGGATGGTGGGTGGGGAAGTGGGGATAGTTCTTCGGGCCTTTAAAACGTGTGTGTGTGTGTGTGTGTGTGTGTGTGTGTGTGTGTGTGTGTGTGTGTGTGTGTGTGTGTGTGTGTGTGTGTGTGTGTGTGTGTGTGTGTGTGTTGGGGGGGGGGCAGTCGGGAATCAGTACGATTTTGTTTGGAGAAACTTGTGGAAGGTTTTCCTGCGTGATAAAAAGTTTTCTTTCTAAATATCAAAACACAGTATTTGTTAGGCGAGGTATGCAGGAAAAGAAAGTGACAACACAAACAGAGACAGAAATGGGGGAAAATAACAAGAAGAAATGGAAACATTATCCCGGATGGAGAGCTGGACCACATCCTACCTCCCTCTGTCTTGCAGAGGTTTGCTGTGCGTGCGTGTGTGTGCGTGTGTGTGTGTGTGTGTGTGAATGCCTCCCCCCGCATCTCTTAAAAATACAGCGTACTTCATTTCAAATACTGTATTTTAGCACACATGCACATATGCATATATACGCAGTCTCCCTGTCTGTCTGTCTGTCTGTCTGTCTGTCTCTCTCTCTCTCTCTCTCTCTCTCTCTCTCTCTCTCTCTCTCTCTCTCTCTCTCTTCTTCATTTTGTCACCATTCTTGATCCCTCTCTCACTCTGTCTCACTCTCTATTTTTTTCTTTTGTCTTTTCTAAATGATCGCTCGGACATTCAATTTTGTGAATGGCGAAACACTCAGAACGGGCAATTGCCCGACCAAAGTGGATCATTTGCACACATCCCTGTGCTCCTTGGGGAACAATCACGGTTCAAGCTCTCAATACTTTTTGCCCTTCTTAGTTTCCTTCTGCTTCTTCAGGCGAGTGCAATTAATGGCCTGATGGTAAGGACGTCGGCCTCCAATCTGAAAGGATCAGGGTTTGAGTCCTGACCGCGCTTGGTCGGCTTAGGATGGGGATTTATTAGATCTTCTAGGTCAACTTATGTGGAGACCTGCCATTGCTTTATCCCCCGACTTGTGTAAACACCTCTGAAATACGCATGAAAAAGATCCTGTAATCCATGTCAGAGTTCGGGTAGGTTATATAGAAACACAAAAATACGCTGCATACTAACGGACTGCCTTAATGGCGGGGAAAACAAACGGTGAAACACAGTACAGCCCACTCGTGCGGGGAACACACACACACACACACACACACGAGTGTACGTGGGAGTTGCAGCACACACACACACACGAGTGTACGTGGGAGTTGCAGCCCACACGCGCAGGGAAAGAAGAATCTTCCTCCTCCACTCCCACCCCAACCTCAGTCCTTGGTTTTCTGTGCTGTCTTCAGTTGGCGTGAGTGACTGTTGCCATTTCAATGTGATAATTGGCCATGTCAGTCACGGCAAAGAGAAGTCGGGATGCATTGTCCTGACCGCTAGTATAACATTGGTCTTTAACGTGCCGTCACAAATTAGCTTTTACTTTTGGGAATGATTCCGAGCTCGGCTTTCTTCTTTTCGTGGTAAAGAGAGACAAGGGAGAAAATGCTGCACTACTCGTAAATTACCTCGTTGATAGAGAGAGAGGGAGGGAGGGAGGGAGAGAGAGAGAGGGAGAGAGAGAGAGAGGGAGGGGGAGAGAGAGAGACAGAGACAGACAGACAGTCAGAGACAGACTGTGTGTATGTGTGTGTGTGTGAGTGTGTGTGTGTGTGTGTGTGTGTGTGTGGAGGTGGGTGAAGTGTGGTGACGAGAGATGTACAGGGGTGGAGGTCTTTGATTTGAGATGTTCGTGCCGGCAGACGAAACATCATTGTTTCCAGGACCTTGACTGACATCTTTTATTAAAACTCGAAATCGTTCTACTGGTGGCTTGAATTTGTGTTGGAACGTGTGTGTGTGTGTGTGTGTGTGTGTGTGTGTGTGTGTGACACTGAGACAGAGAGTGTCTGTATTGTATGTGGTGTACGTGTACCCCATAGCTATACTTCATTTTCCCTCTCTGCAATCTCTCAGTTTTCAATTTCCGAGGCATGCGTTGCTTGACAGGATTAACGGGGCGTGCACTTTTGTTGGCACATCGGTCATTTCGAATCTGGTGTTAATTTATCTTGGTTGGTTTTGCATCCTAGCCATTCGGGAAATTTGATCTGTCAGCGTCTCAGCTTTCTGAATTGCAATTTATCGTTTCCCTTTCGTTATCACACCATGAGCGGAAAAGAACATTTCTATTTAATTGAAAAAACCCATTACAAATCCGACAAGAGCGAGGAAGGACAACTCATTCATGTGTTTCAAAGGATGTGAGTAAAGCAGATTTGAACAGCAAGGAAATACAACAATGAAGAAAAAACGAAGAAAAAGAGAACATGCACAAAAGAGAGAAAGATGAAAAGATAACATGTTCACAGGCCCGTTTACAAAAAAAAGATTGGAAAACGCCCACAAGTACTGCCCAAAAAATGGGGTTGGAAACGTGGTTCATTGGTCTGGCCCAAAATAAAGAATTAGATAAACAGGCAACTAAAACAGCGTTGTAAAATAGGCAATCATTTTGTAAGTAGAAATTCAAAAACAAATGTCAAAATTTACAGGTTAGATTGCACGTATTTGAATGTCTTGAAGGAGTTGAGGATTCACTTACACCATTACTTACTTTGATGAACATTTAAATCTGACTTGTGAAATCGAGCTTCAGTTACTGAAAGTTTAAGTCTACGCAGAATTTCTTTGCAGAATGCCGAGACGTTTGATATCCTTTGGTTGACAGTGACGTTCGACCGCGCGTTGGCTGCAATAGCGCCATCAGATGCAGCGTATTACTTGAGAGGATCCCTTGCTTGACAGTGACGTTGGACCGCGCGTTTGCTACGGTAGCGCCATCAGATGCAGCGTATTACTTGAGATGATCCCTTGCTTGACAGTGACGTTGGACGTTGGCTACACTAGCGCCATCAGAAGCAGCGTATTACTTGAGATGATCCTTTGCCTGACTGTGACGTTAGACATTGGCTACACTAGCGCCATCAGAAGCAGCGTATTACTTGAGATGATCCTTTGCCTGACTGTGACGTTAGACATTGGCTACACTAGCGCCATCAGAAGCAGCGTATTACTTGAGATGATCCTTTGCCTGACTGTGACGTTAGACATTGGCTACACTAGCGCCATCAGAAGCAGCGTATTACTTGAGATGATCCTTTGCCTGACTGTGACGTTAGACATTGGCTACACTAGCGCCATCCGATGCAGCGTATTACTTGAGATGAGGAAATGACCTTCCTTCTTTGTCACCTCCTTCACAAAGCTGATGCCCACTACTGTAAAGCTGATACCCACTACTATTTTGCCAAAAGGAAAATAATTTGACACACAAACGCAGTCATGTAATCGCATGTGTTGCAATTTAATCTCTTTGGTCGAGATTTCCTAGTAAGACTGATGATTATTGTTCGTGTGAGCGTACACTTAACTAGCTCGTCCATGTCATAGCTGAAAAATGCAATCAGTTACCCTGACACCCTTCTCTCTGTGACTTTCGGAAAAAAAGAAACATGCATGCACGCACGCACGCACGCACGCACACTTGTCTTTCGATGATAAATAAGTTATGCAGTGCAGCCGTTTGTGCCCGACATGGTTGCTAATCAAGTAGCAACGATTCGTAAGAATCTGACTCGTCATTTCAGCAAAGTCTCAAAATTCAGTTTATATGTACCTGTGATTAGTGCACATGGTGTGACAAGACATGATTTCAAAAAAAAAATTTGACGAGCGCCTGGTGGTTACTGAGGACATTAACCTTCCACGTCGAAGACTCGGGGTTCGAACCCCGACAGCGCTTCGTGGGTTACGATCGGAGACTTTTCCGATCTCCCAGGTCAGCGTATGTGCAGACCTGCTAGTGTCTTATCCCCCTTCGTGTGTACACGTAAGCAGAAGACCAAGTGCATCCCCCGAAAACGGAATATGACTGCCTCAATGACGGGTGAAAACGACAAAGCACGTAAAACCCTCTCGCGCCCACGAGTGTACAACTCCCACGAACTCAGAAAAGGAAAGGAAACAATTGTTCGTAAGGCAAAACCCCCCGAGGTGTATTGTAGGAAGAAAAGTAAGAAAAAAACTGCCAAATATATTGTGTACTTGATAAAGAGAGTATGGACACAAAAAATCTGCTTGTGTTTAGTTACATTCCTCAGAAGTCGGAGTACGGCTGCCTGTATGGTGGGGTTATTGAAAACGGTCGTACAAAGGTATCTTCTCATTTGAACGACAGAGTCACCTTCTCTGTACCAAAACGGCCCCGCGAGTGTAAAGCGTGGGTTCGCTCAACAACAACGACACCAAGCAAGTTACATAACCACTTCACTTTTCTGAATGTGTTTACGTGTCCTTTTCTTTTTTGCTTTCAGCTTCTGTACTCTTATGTCAGTGCCCCCCCCCCCCCCCCTCCTCCCCTCTCTCCCCTCTCCCCACCTTCCCTTTTGTTCATCCTCCGCTTCCTCATTCGTTACTTCTATTTATGGCCGGTGTATCATTTTGAGATAAGAATCTATGCTTCTTGATGATCCACAGACCACGTAATCAGCGCTTCTGCCTGCTGTTTTGTGATGGAGAGGCGACCGCAGTTTGGCTTCAAGCCTGATATTAATTGAGCGCTTCTGCCTGCTGTTTTGTGATGGAGAGGCGACCGCAGTTTGGCTTCAAGCCTGATATTAATTGAGCGAAGTCGACTTCGCCAAGTCTACTTCAGTAAGCTCGCTGCACGAAGTTTTGGCACTGAACTTTCGGGAAAAGATTTTTTTTTCATTTTTCATTTTTTTTTTTTTCATTTTCATTTTTTCATTTTCATTTTTTTCATTTTTCGCGAAGACTTGACTTGAAGTTCACCCCGAGCTCACTGAAAGGCCTTAAGAAAGAGCTTTTTGTCTGGCTTAAAATGGCTTTGTTTTTCCCCGCGTATTTATATTTTCGTTTACTTCTAACGAGCATCCGGCTGCGTCGAAGATCCAACCCTTTTAAAGAGCCATTCAGTTGAACAGATGGAGAATCGTTTCTCGAATGACGGTTTGTCCAGAAGTAAGAAGAAATCGATCTGAAAAGGAAAAGTAAGTCTCCAAGTTTGACGACACTGAAAAAAGGCGAGGAGGAATTAATTGTCCGGATGCCTGATGAATACGATCCGATTGAAAGTAAACGACTCTTCAGAGGCCCAGCCAAGAAAAAAACTTCGGCAACTGTGCTTTTTAACAGAGAGAATATAGGTCACAGAGAACGGAAACGGAGACTTTTTGCTGGTGTTTCCGTAGTTTTGACGTTTGGCTTGAGTTGATCGTATTTTGAATGTAGTGCAAACGAAAGCTGAACTTGGACAAATCCGAAAAACTGCGAAGCGTGATTCGTTATCAGCTTGAGTAAAAACAGACATTAGCTTTGCAATTCCGTTCCCTCTCTACGTGAACAATTTTACGGGAAGACTATGGATTGTTACGCGTAAATGAAAATGACTCCGAAAAGGGAAACGTAATAGACGGAAGGATTGATTGGAATGGTGCTTCTAGCCGTTATTGGAGCAGATGATGTACGGCGATTTGGAGGTGCGGGCACTGGCAGGTAGAACTGGAGAGAGAGACAGACGGACAGACAGACAGACTCTTTAATTGCCCAAGGTTGGGAATTTGTGATGACATTGCGGTTAAAAAACATTTCAATCCAGCCATATACACCAACACACGCATCATTTATACAAACTGATCAACAACATTAATTTAAAAACAACACTGGACAGCATAAGTTTAAAAATACATTCACTAAAACTAGCAGTACACACTCAAAGCTTCCTCGCTTCAAGTCACCGCAGACAGACAGAGACACAGATAGGGGGTGTGGGGGGGAGGGGACGTTGAACCAGAGATGCTCTGCGAGATTATCTGTGGTTGAAGCGTGTACTGTTTGGTCTTGGCGACACTAATGGCATGTCAGCGTTGATTTTAAGTAAAATATCAAAAGCAAAACCGAAAGCTGCATGGAATATCGCCAGAAGCAGTGTGAAAGCCCGCTGTGTTTAAACATTGTAACAGCGTTTTCAAAGTGACCAGAGCACGAATTTGTGTGTTTTCACTTGACTGATCTATACTATTCACTTACTTTCTTACATAATTTCAGTCTGTCTGTGTGTCTGTGTGTCTGTCTCTCTGGGTCTCTCTCTCTCTCTCTCTCTCTCTCTCTCTCTCTTTCTCTTTCTCTATCTGTCTCTTCGTGTGGATGTGCGCCCGCGTGTGTGTGTGTGGGTGTGTGCTTGTGAGCTTGTGCGTGTGTGTGCGCGCGCATGCATCTGCCCATCGTTCAATGATCTATTTAAAATGTGATATTCCTTAGCATCAGTCACTTTCTTGTGTTGTAAAGATTTACTCCATTTCTCTAATTTTCCGTTTTTGAGACAAATAATGCTGAAAAATGAGCATCAACAACTCCTTTGGCCCGATTTAGGCCATTTTTCCCCCATAGAATAATTTTTACCTTTTGCTCTCGCAATAAAAAACGTAAAGTCGCGTAAGGCGAAAATACAACATTTAGTCAAGCTCAGTCGAACTCACAGAATGAAACTGAACGCATTGCATTTTTTCCGCAAGACCGTACACTCGTATCATCGTCTGTCCACCGCTCGTGGCAAAAGCAGTGAAATTAACAATCCAGAAAAGCGCGGTAGCGGTTGCGCTGAGGAGGATAGCACGCTTTTCTATATCTCTATTCTTTTTAACTCTCTAAACGTGTTTTTAATCCAAACATATCATATCTATATGTTTTTGGAATCAGAAACGGACAAGGAATAAGATGAAATTGTTTTTAAATCGATTACGGAAATTTAATTTTAATCATAATTTTTATATTTTTAATTTTCAGAGCTTGTTTTTAATACGAATATAACATATTTATATGTTTTTGGAATCAGAAAATGATGAAGAATACGATAAACGTAATTTTGGGTCGTTTTATAAAAAAAAAATTTAATTACAATTTTCAGATTTTTAATGACCAAAGTCATTACTTAAATTTTAAGCCTCCAAGCTGAAATGCAATTCCAAAGTCCGGCCTTCGTCGAAGATCACTTGGCCAAAATTTCAATCAATTTGATTGAAAAATGAGGGTGTGACAGTGCCGCCTCAACTTTTACAAAATGCCGGATATGACGTCATCAAAGACATTTATCGAAAAAATGGAGAAAAAAAACCGTCTGGGAATATCATACCCAGGAACTCTCATGAAAAATTTCATAAAGATCGGTCCAGTAGTTTACTCTGAATCGCTCTACACACACACACACACACACACACACACACACACACACACACACACACACACACACACACACACACACACACACACACACACACACACACACACACACACACACACACACACACACACACACCACGACCCTCGTCTCGATTGCCCCCTCTATGTTAAAACATTTAGTCAAAACTTGACTAAATGTAAAAATACATGGAATAGAAAACGAACGGGTTTTGAACACGACAGCGACAAAAATCAGCGTTACGTTGTGTGCCCACGCGACACTGTTAGCTGCTTGTCCTGGTTTGTGTCACTTAAAGCTGAACGTGATCAAATCAGCCCTGCGCTTTGAGATTGAGGAGACTGAAAAAGGTCGAAAGTTTTAATGGAATGAAGACAGGCCCACGGGGTGGTGAATGATACATGTTGTGATATATGGCGCGATAATCGGTTGTGACCTTGTTTTTAGCACGTGCGGGCCGTAATTATGGAGGGCCTGGAGTTTTTTTGTGGAAAATTGGGAGTGAGATTTGGGAACCAGAGACATGAACATATTCAACGTTCTAAATTCTTTCTACTTTGTCTTTTCTAGTCTTTCTTTCCCTTGCCAGTGAAGGTCGTTTACTTGACTATCTGTATCGCCTTTTGGTTTAAAAATGTATGCTATAGGTACCACGTGACCGCCGCTCAATTAAGGGTACCCTCAAAATCGACTGGACAAAAACAGAAGGGCTCATTTAAAAATTGAACAAACATCACAATAGGCAAACCGTTGCCACTTAATTGTTCATACGAGAAGAAAGCCAAATCAAGTATCTACCCAGAAATTATTGTTTCGTTTAGCTAGCTTGCGTATTACGTGTGCTATTCTATTCTTAATGATGCAGGTGTCGATCGCAAACGCGGTCAAAAACGGGCTTTTTCTTCGTCTTTTGGTAAGGGTATTATGACAAGAAGCGCTGTATTTCAACAATGATTTAGTGGATAGCTTTGACACTTTTAGAATATTTTACAAACATACTCGAGACGTACTTCGAGCAAAATTTGGGATCGTTGCATGTATTTGTTCAGATTTGACGCAATGTTATGGAAAAAGGTTTTACACTCATCATTGGATTGTTCCCCTGTATCCAACAAAATCATGACTTTGCATGTCTACAGATAAATGATTGATACATATAATGTCGAAGTCTCATTTGTGTGTAACCACTGACGTGAATTTACTAGTCATGCAAACACATGAGAGAGAAAAAATAAACGTTCACGCTGTTTCGCACTGAGACCAGTTATATTACCGATGCGTGCCTCTCAAAACATGCTGCGGTCACGCTTGGCTGGACATCGCTGTGGCACCATCATCATCCCTAAAGTATCAAGCGTCTTTACATGCCTAGCAATATTTATCCAGTGCTTATACGCATCTAACACTTTTTCATTGTGTGTATCAATCATTTTTCTAAAGACATGTGAACTCATGATTGTTTTGGACGCAAGTGAGCAATCCAATGACGAGTTTAAAAACATGTTTCAAAACATTACGTCAAATCTGAATAAATACGTGTAACGATCCCTACTTTTGCTCGAAGTACGTCTAGTAGGCTGGGAAAATGTTCTTGAAGTTTCAAAGCAATCCACGAAGTTATTGCTGAAATAGAGCGCTTTTCGTCCAAATATCTAAAAAAAGAAAGAAAAAAAGAATCCTGTTTTTGACTGCTCGTGCGATCGACACTTGCATCAGTGGGTATAGCATAGCACACGCAATACGCACGCTAGCTAAACAAAACAACCTTTTCCGGGTAGGTAATTGATTTGGCTTTCTTCTTGTATGTAAACGTTTCAAAGAATTGTCTATTGTGATTTTTTTTCCGATTTTTAATTGGGCCCTTCCATTTTTGTCCAGTCGATTTTGAGGGTATCCTTAATTGAGCGGCGGTCACGTGATACCTGTAAACGAAATCTGTAATCCGAAAGGTGATCCAGATGGTCAAGTGAACGGCCTTTACTGGCATATAAAATTTGGATGAAATGACACGGAAAATAATGCTTTAAATTGGGTGCGAAATCTGTTGCAATCATTTTTTGACCAAGTTTATGAAAGCTATGAAGAGGGTCAGCATCTAATGTTGTACGATTTAGGCAATATCTTTGTCTTTTCGAAATCAGCATACAACAAAGTATATGTGAGTATGAAAAACGAACATATCTGATGATTAAACACGATTGTATGGCAAACGTTTTTCCAGCTTTGAAACGTATCCCTTGATTTGTATTGACGTCAAGCCTGTGACGTCATTTGTAAGATTTACGTAAAACGCCGTTGATTCCTTTTTGTTTACATGTATTTGCGGGTTTTCTGTGATCAAAAATAACTTTAAACCGAAATTGTAGTCGCAAAAGTAACAGAGTTATTCCAGTTTTAAAAACAATACCCCCATTTTTTAAGACCATACCAGGCACTAACATGACATCATTCAATGACAGAATTGCACATGATGGCTGCCATTACAATAACTAGAAACACCCAAACCTAACACATGGAAGGTTAAACTTGCTAAAAACAACAGAATTAAAGAGGATTCTTTTTGATAACACTTTTTCGTTCAGATCACGGACTATTAGGTGTTGTCACAAAGAATGCGTCTAACTTTGACACACAATGGGTACGGGCGTAGTTGGTGAACGAGGAGCAGAAGGTGTGAAACTTGTGATGAGAAAACCAAAATACTATTGCAGAAAAGGCGACAGAGATCGCGGATCTTGACTTTTCTTCCTAGATCTTGTGCACCTGACGCTACGGTGCCACACATGTGCTTCCCCATAGACTCATGTACGCAAGCACACACACACACAGACAGACACACACACACACACAGACACACACACACACACACACAGACAGACAGACACACAGACACAGACAGACACACAGACACAGACAGACACACAGACACACAGACAGACACACACAGACAGACACACAGACAGACAGACACACACACACACTCAGACACACAGACACACACACACACACACGCACACACACACACACACACACACACACACACACTGTCATTCATTCATTCATCATTGAATTATTCATTCAATCATTCCCGGAAACGTCGAGTCATGATCAAATGGCAACGGCGTTTTCAGATTTATATCTTCCGTTAAGATTAGACTGATAAACTTTCAGTTTTCTAAATTAAAATGTGCACCTCTTTGTGATAGCAGCACTTCATTAAGGTCTTGTTACGGAGCGTTTAATTATTGACCAAGCGAAGCAATCACAAGTTTGTCGACCTCGTGGTCGTTGTGGCGGACGGACACGCACATGATCATGAGAGGGTAACACAAATATCTTAGCTTACTTAGTCAGGCGTGGACTTCTTAACATTAAGATTGCGATAGTCTACACAGAAAAAAAAGCCCTTTTCATTCATTGCCTGGGCGGTCAAGAGTCATATCAACAAAGCAAGGAGAGATCGAGAATCGCATTCTCATATTCTTGGCGAAATTGAAATAGGATTGATGAAACCGAGAAAGAGTTTGGACATTTTAAGGAAATCGAGCTTTTTCTTTGTTGTGTGCTGTCTGTTTTTCCATTTCTCTTTCTACCGTTATTTATTTGTTTATTTATTTGGGGGGGGGGGGGTGCGATTATTGAAACTTCAAACTCATAATTGTGTACTTCAAACTCTCCTTATTCACTAAACAAGATGGCGCCTTTGTTCGACTCTCGAACGGATTCAAAAGCAAGAAGTTCAAAAGATCTCATTATGTTTCGTCATATTCTGCTTCTTCTATTTCTCGTTATTTTCTTTTTCTTCTTCTTTCTCCCCTTCATTTTCCTCCTCCTTATTCTTCTTCCACTTTGACGATTATCACAGTGACCTAATTTCAGCCTCAATCGCAAGGCATAGATAGCACAGCGCAAAATAGAGACCCCCACAATGCGTTATTCGCTTTTGTTATCTCTCCATTGTTTGCTTTTTTACTGGTCCTTTTCATCTCCCTTTCCTGTTGTGTTTTGCACCTGATTTATTTCTATGCCTACCTTTTCCTTCTCTTCGTAGATTTCGTGAAGAAGTCGTTGTCACTGACACACAGTGGACTGGTTCTTGTAGGCTTCAGTCAGACCACCCCAGGACGGGCCGAGTTTCCCTTTGGGTGTCCTCCCAATGCCAGGGATAAGATGTTCAAGTTATTATTGTTTAACTCATTGTCTCCCAGGTACGGATATATCCGAACCCACTCATATGGCCCTATCTGACCTGGTACGGATATATCCGTACACACTTCAGTCGCTTCCTGTGACGTCGATCTAACGCCTGCATTCCATCGTGTTGATACACAGTTTCTACACAGTTATTACAATTCTGAGTGACCTACTGCAGCACAGCTGGTCCCGGCTTAAACAAACTTGGTCAACATAGGTGGGGTAGAAAGTGTTAAGGGACAAGGGAAGAAGTCCTTCTGTTCGAGGTGTCCGTTTCATTCACTGTAAGGTGAAGTGTTCCACTTTTGAACACCCTTTTTGTCACCAGTTGTGAACACTGTGTGACGAACTATATAATTTTATTACCAATTCAGTGCCCTATATGGCTTTTTGACCAATCAGGACGGATTCTAGGTGACCCTCTAAATGTTATAACGTTCAGGCAGGGACCCTTTTTGTTGATCAAGCTAAAAATGAACAAGGCAAAGTAAAAATTTAAATCAGCAATATCAGTTTGATTTATTCTAAAGAATGACACTTCAAATGCTGTCAGATAATACTCTCTTTATCTAAAAAATACCGAAAAGCGAGTTTTGTCGGTGGGTGCTTTACGGAACAGCGAGGCACCGCCCATCCTTTGAGTGTACAATGCCGACTCGCTCACTTGAAATCTAAATGATCAAAGTTCGGAAAAATCAAGTGAAATTGGTTCACTCGCTTTATTACGTCAAATGTATCTTTACGTCATTTCCCATCCGTCTGGAGTCGGTTCTAAATCTGTCGCTCTCTGTTCAACAAGAAAAAGCGAAGCAACCGAAACGCATGTTCAATATGGTTTGTTGTGTATCAAACGCATTTGACCTGTGAATATTCATCACGTAAGGTGTGTTACTCTGATTGGCTGACCCAGGTCACGAGAATTCTATGACTGACAGGCATAATCAGGTAGGAGCGCTCCAGTTCCCATTGCGGCTGTTCTGTCTAATTCGCGAGGTCGCTTCGAAATTTCTTTTGGTCGAATTAAACGGTAATAAAACCGTTATTTCTAATATGCTGACTGTTAGCAAATGATAACAGACATGTCTCACAAACGATATCAGCATTCGCCTAAAAAAAACAACCGCGGGTTAGGGGGAAGAATTTACCCGATGCTCCCCAGCATGTCGTAAGAGGCGACTAACGGATTCTGTTTCTCCTTTAACCCTTTTACCTTTGTTAAAGTGTTTCTTGTATAGAATATAGTCAATGTCTGAAAAGATTTTAGTCAAGCAGTATGTAAGAAATGTTAAGTCCTTTGTACTGGAAACTTGCATTCTCCCAGTAAGGTGATATATTGTACTACGTTGCAAGCCCCTGGAGCAATTTTTTGATCAGTGCTTTTGTCAACAAGAAACAATTAACAAGTGGCTCTATCCCATCTCCCCCCTTTCCCCGTCGCGATATAACCTTGAACGGTTGAAAACGACGTTAAACACCAAATAAAGAAAGAAAGAAACGCTTGCACATTAACTGTACATTATGACGCTGATTCGGTGACATCCCGATTCTCCCCCTCCTATCTCGCCCCCTCCTATCTCGCCCCCTCCCATCTCGCCCCCGCCCATCTCGCCTCAAATTATCTCGGGTTTCGCCCCCGCTCGTAAAAATCCGTCTCTGTTGTTCACACACACGCACACATGCACACACACACTAACGCATTGTGTAGTTGGTTACATAAAAATGCGAACTTCCAACTTTCAGTTCCGTTACAGGTGACGTTAAATTGCTTTTGCCACGTTTAAACATATGTACACACATATACACAGGCATAATCATAGTATAGTTGGTTAAAAGGTAAGGTTAACTGCCTTACCCGTTGTACAACACATTTTTTCCTCCACGACTGGTAATGAAGTGACTTTCACACTGATCACCACCAAACAGAAACTCAGGTAAACGTATCATTTTGTATAACTTGTTCTGCACAAATAACGTCAAAAATAAACATGACTTCATCGCATGGAATACACGGGGGCGACGTGCCACTCCTGACATGTTGAAAGCAAGCAGAGCGTGAAGTCGGCTACTACAAAGCGGGGGCGAGATGGGAGGGGGCCAGACGGTGCCTTGCCCTTTCTAAAAACTATCCCTTAAACTGCGTTACCCAGTACTGTACATGTATACTTATCCCGCTCTTGAAGTAGCTCACCGGTGCACCATGTATTTGTGCGTGCGTGCAAGCGCGCGCGCGTGTGTATGTGTGTATGTGTGTGTGTGTGTGTGTGTGTGTGTGTGTGTGTGTGTGTGTGTGTGTGTGTGTGTGTGTGTGTGTGTCTCTCTCTCTCTCTTATTGTTCCACGTGAAAAAGTACACTGTTGGAGAAATATGAGCACAGTCGTAAAATGCACGGAAAACCGACCATAATGAGTTTCGATGAGAATTTTATTTTCTCCGTTTTTTCTTGTCATCTGTTTTGCTTGTTTTGTTTGTTTTTCCCGTTGTTGTTTATTTTTGTTTGTTTTCCAAGATTCTATTGAAGGGGCCTAATGCGAATGTAAAAAAAAAAAAAAATTTATTCGAAGGGTTTTGAATGACATACGTTGATTTTGTTTCCTTTTCGGATTTAATATCCGAAAAATATTGTGTCAGTTGAAAGTTATTTAACACTGACGCCCGTCAACATCTTCTGTTACCTCGGAGTTGCTTTTTTCTCCCAGTAATTGCATTTGAAATAATTGCACACATTGTACCCACTTCATGTCTGAAGCTTCTAAAGAGTTTTTGTTGTCAATGTTTTCAGAAGAAGATATGTTTTTCGCAAAAAGTTTGGATTTTGTGACCACTAAAAACAAAAAAAGAATTCGAAAAAAATCATTAAGCAGCCCAACAGAGGAAAAAGTAAAGGGGAGTGTTATGTTATATGAAGTCTTATATCGCGCGCGAATCTCCAGACTCGGACTCAAGGATTTATGCCGTGTGAGATGAAATTTTTTTACACAATACATCACGCATTCACATCGACCAGCAGATCGCAGCCATTTCGGCGCATATCCTACTTTTCACGGCCTATTATTCCAAGTCACACGGGTATTTTGGTGGACATTTTTTATCTATGCCTATACAATTTTGCCAGGAAAGACCCTTTTGTCAATCGTGGGATCTTTAACGTGCACACCCCAAATGTAGTGTACACGAAGGGACCTCGGTTTTTCGTCTCATCCGAAAGACTAGCACTTGAACCCACCACCTAGGTTAGGAAAGGGGGGAGAAAATTGCTAACGCCCTGACCCAGGGTCGAACTCGCAACCTCTCGCTTCCGAGCGCAAGTGCGTTTACCACTCGGCCACCCAGTGTCTCTTAAGGGGAGTTTCCCCTCCAACAAACTGCTTCAGTTCGCTCCGAAAGTTACACACTTCGCTTCTTGCGTTCAAACGGTGTAAAATCACACAGAAAGAAAACACCGAACTTTGCAGTACCATTTTTTGTTTTTTGGTAAAGCCTAGGTCCCACTGTAACGAATTTTGACGGCGAACTACAACGATTTGGGATTCGTGGAGAAAGTCGTTGTGGTTCGTATTACTTCGTTCTTGTTCGGCCGATTTTTCGCAATCATTCGTGGCAAACATTGTTGTGGCAAAATCGTGGGTAACTCGTGGTTCGCCAAAATATTGTGATAGTGGGTGGTACCCAGGCTGTAGAGAGCGACGTTCGAACACGCTTCTTTGTCGATGAATTGGTTGTCTTGCTGAAGGAGCGAGTGCGAGAGTTTCATTGCATGTGTGTTTCAATCAAAGCACGAATATGTCCCATATAATAGCTAAGACTAAAAACGTCAGAAGGCAGATCCAAAAGGGACCACTGCAAATACCAGCTTTAAAGCTGAAAACATGTTCGTTTTTATGTAAGGTTTTCAAACAGACGATTTTTGAAAGAAACTCTTTCCGTATTTTCAGCGGAGGGAAGAGTAATACTTAGCGCACGCTGCATAGAATACACATCATAGTTAGTTGTTCGTCCCGATCGTAGATCGGAAGTGTGGAACATGCTCCAGATGTTGTGAAAAGCTTGTCCGAGGTAAAGGGGCTCTTACTCTACCAGACCGCTGAAAATCCTGATAGAGTTATTTCCGGAAAACGTCCATTCGTGCAGCTCATAGGAGAGAGCCGCAGCTGACTTAGATATACGGGGGCATGACTGTTATTAGGCAGACGACCGATACGGAAAGAGGCCACGAGTTCAAAACCAAAGCTGTAAATAATGTTACCAACATGATATTAATTCCATGGGAAAGATATTGACAGCAATGATAGTGTAGACAACGTTTATTCCTTTCTTTCTGATTCAGCAAAAAGACGCATTTATGCAGGAAACAAATGAAAGCCATGGCAGGACAAGTTGAAGTTAAGAAGACATTAGAAGAAAATGTCACAAACACCCAAGTTCCTAACAGAAATGATTGAAAGAGATCATTCTCACTTTCTGATCCAGCAACTGGACACAAATGCATTTAACATATGGATACCATAGCAAGAAAAGGTCAAAAGACATGTGAGAATAATGTTAAACATTCTTAGCAGGCTATTAGCGCTGCTCATAACGGTGATAATCAAAGGACATCATCTTAAGTTTAAGGTCTAGTACGAGGTATGATCCAAACAAAATGATCAAACGTGATTTTCGCAGAAACTGTTTGGTATATCTGGCCCAAAAAGGAGCTGCCCAGAACCGGGTGCGTTGGCGAGGAGTTGTTGCGGCCCTATGCTCCACAGAGAGTCTCCAGGAATAAGTCAATATCTGGCCCAAAATACAGCAGTCATTAGAACTACTCTCCTCCTACATCGATGCAAATTCAGAAGTGCCTGCGCCAATCAGAAGTGGCATTAGGGTGGCCTTATTTGGGGTTGCTTTTGATCTCTGATTTGACGGCTTTTTTGAGGTCCTGGGTGCAGTGAAACTTGTTGGCAAAAAGTCTAATTTTCAAAGAGGGTATTAACCAGAATCACGAGGGGTGTAATCAAGTCTGAAGAATGAGTGATGCAAAAATGGGATCATTTGGTCTTTTAGGAATGGAGTTACACCCCTTCTTTTGTGGAGAATGACATTTTCATGAAGGAGAAGGGCAGTCTGGGTTTCGCAGTTTGGTCGCTGACTGCTAAACTCGTAAGTAAGTTTGGGTAAAAGGGTTTCTGCATAGTACGTGACAATGATAGTACTGTTAGTTGACAGAATATCGAAAGCAACGGGACCTTCGTGGTCGAAAAATACAGCGAATTGCCTTGTTTCTGCTTTGAAAACCTCGCTTACAAATGTGATGCATCTCGTCATTTTGGCTTTGTTTCTGCGTTATCTGGCACTAAAGTAGAAGGAAACCAAAGTCTCATAATCAGTGATTACAGTAACAACAAATTTGGGTCTACTCGGTTCACAACGGTTGAGCAGATCGCGTGCAAGAGGACCCTGATGCTCCTTCCGTTCCCCTGTCAGCTCATGAGGCACCCATTTTGCGGCCAGCTTTTGAAGCGGAAGACCATTGAGTAGAATTCTCTGGACTGTTCCATATGAAAGTTTAAGTTTTGCACTTTATACTCGCATGTACACTTTTTAATCTTAGTTCTTAAATGTTGACACAGCACATACATTATTCTCGTTTGAAGCGCTCGTCTGACGTTTTTTTTGCTCGTCAGAGTTATTCCCTTGTTTCGATTTCCCTTTTCGTTTGTCAGATTCTAGAATATGGATCAACTTTGATGCATGTAAAGTTGTTCAGCTTTGTAGACATTTTCTTTGTACCATCATCCAGCTACATATGCGCTTGACAAAAGACCCCGTTTTTAAGCACAACCCAAAAGTGACGTATTATAAAACCTCGTCATGTATGACGTAGTAACCTAATGACGTCATTTCTTAGTGTTATACTAGTTAAATGGTTGGCCTTTCAAATAATATATTACTTATTATGATCAGTGGCCTGAGACTTGTATTATTGCGGTTTGATCATTTTTTTTGGATCATACCTCGTAACTAGACAAAAGTGGAGGAAATAGTATTACGTACAGCCATAGTAAGAAAAGATCAGAAGACATTGGAATGATAATGTCCGTATTAAATCAAAACCTTAATTTTAATCCTTTGGCCAAAGTTCTCCTTCAGTTCTCCAAGTTACGTTAACACTAAATAAACACTAAATACGCTATATTTTCGGAAAAAGTAGAATTTTTAGGTGCTAGGATTTTTAATAAGACCCTTTTTTTAACGTTAAATGAATGAAAAGTACCCGTAGTTGAAAGACTTGATGTTGAACTTTTTTCTTTCCCCCCGCGTTTAAAATGCATGCTTTAAAACATATGCTACACCAATTTAAGTCTAGAGCTTGCAAGCCTTTCTTTCTTTTTTTCTTCTTTCTTTTTTTCTTCCTTCTCTTTTCTTACTTTCTTTCTTTTTTTCTTTCTAAGAAACGGCCAAGCTTTAAGTAAAAAAAAAAAAATAAAGAAAATCAACAAAGAAGGTTTCATAATCGTGCGCGGACAATATATATCATTTCAACATAAGCACAACATCGACATAAATAATACAGCAAAATGTGGCAACAAAACCGGAAAATAAAAAAAGCGAGCTTACCTTTACCTTCGGAGGCGCTGAAGGCGAGCGTGGCGAGGAAGAGGACGACGACGACGACGACGAAGGCCTTCATGGTTAGGACGACGTTAGGACGAGAAGCGAAAACACTCAGAGACAGAAAACAACCAGCTGCAAATCTGTCAGCGTTTGGCTGTCAGTCTGTGTCGATACTTGAGAAGTATCAAGCCGAGTAATACTACTCAAACACAACGGATCAGTCTTCAGCACTGACGTCGAAACGGTGATGTATGCAAAGCGATGGCGCACTTGCTAGCTTTGGTTCGAAAAGACGAAAACTGAAAAGTTCGGGTGCAGGGGTAGGTGGCAGAGCTGACCGGGTGGGTGGAGTAAAGAGGTCGTTGTGTTTTGTAGAGCTTGCTGGCAGTCGGCGGTCGCTCTCGCTATCAAAGTCCCTGAGAATCTCTGGCACTGACCTTTAAATACTGCTCTCTGAGCTCTGCCCCCAAACGTTTAACTGTAGGAGGAGGAGGGAAGAGGAGGAGGAGGGAGAAACGGTGGGTGTGTACGGTGGTGGAAGATGATGAATATGGGTGATGGAAGTGAGAATGAAAGATGGGGATCAAAAAGGGGTGTGGGGGTGGTGGGGGTGGGGGTGAGGGGGGTGGGGGAGGGGGGTAACCAGGCGGGGTTTGGTGACAGACAGGGTCTTGGATCCAGTATTGGTTTTCATCTGTCACAGTCTCACACTCTCAGGTCTGTTTCGCACAGGTCTTTTTCGCAGAGTTCTGAGCCATCGGAACTAATACTCCTCTAGCATACGCAGCGCTAGTCGCCCCCGGGCGTGAAAGTTATATCTGCCATACTTTTTAGTAGGTTGATTCAGCAAGGAGTTTCGTTCTGACAGAAGTCTGTCATAGACAAAAGAACAAAACAGGAAAAAAATAGAAACAAATTATAGAACGATATTTGAGGAGTTTGACAGAATGTTAGCGTTTTCTTCTACAAAAGAGCCATTACCATATATTCTAAAAACTAGGATGGCAGAGAGTTTTTATGCAGTTAATTATACCAGAAACGGCGAGTGGATTTTCTTTTAAAAAATGGGAAGAGAAGCGAATTTAGATACCAACATCACCGGTTAACCCCGTTTTCTTAGCAAAACCCAGTTGCACTTTCAAACAAAATCAGGACTAAAATTGATTATTCAGATGCTACAGTTAAAACATTGTATGTAGATAACGAGGTCAAGCATCAATAAAAGATCTTGAACAGAGAAGAATGAAACTTCTTTAACGATAGAATGCGTTAACATGCTTTCGCTAAGTGTTCGAACAGCAAAACTTCAGTATTTCTGTAATGTGATTTATTTTGGGTGTGTGTGAGTGTGAGAGATGGCACCATAAAGAAACACTACTTTAATTGTTCGAGGAGAATGAGATTACATCTTAAACGCAAAGCGAGTCTATATCAAGGCATTGAACAGTTGCGGAAAGTCGTGTAACAAAATGATTGTTTGCCAGCTAATACCTCGCAGAAAATAGCGTGCTTGAAGAAAACGCCTCCCCCAAGTGTTCCATTCAAATTGATTCAGTCCGGTTACCGCTTGATGTTACTCGTTGGAGTCTGCAACTCGGGCGTGTTGTCTGTTTGTGGTGGAAATTGGATTAGCATCCGCAGGGACAGCTTTTTACCACCTGATGGCATTTATGTGCACGGCAGTGTGCATGTCTGCACGACTCTGTGTGTTTTAGACACGGTTGACCACGGGGACCGACCGTGAAAACAATCTTGAAAATTAGTCCCTAGACAGTTTTTGAAGAGTTTTATTGTATGAAGGGAGATGGGATTTTTGTGTGTGGCATTGATAGGTTGTCAAATTTGATGGGGACATTAATTTTCTAGGTTTTTTTCAGAGTGAATATTTTCCTTCTGCGATCAAGTATAGTTTTTGAAAGTCAAGATTTCAGCTCTTGTCACTGAATGTTTGAAATCGATGCATTAGGCTCTTGTTATGATATGTTGTTAGTGGTCACTGATGACTTTCCGCGAACATAATGGTTTGTGGAACATATTGTTTTAGCTCGGGACAGAGCATTCTGTTTCGATGCAGGTTTCGAAGTGCTCAGGGATATCATATATCAAAATTTAATGGCGACAACAAGGGCTGCAGCAACAACAGCCAAAGGAGAAAAAACATAATGGACAAAAACAAAACAATCACAAAAAAGCAACAAAACTAAATTACAACAAAAATCACATATTTCTCACAGAAAGGATCTTTGCATTATGGCATGGTGTTTTTATGCACGACAACAAACAGTGAGAGACCCATTTTTGACTCACATGCGAAGCAAAAGTGAGTCTATGTACTCACCCGAGTCGTCCGTCCGTCCGTCCGTCCGTCCGTCCGTCCCGGCGTCCGTCCGTCCGGAAAACTTTAACGTTGGATATTTCTTGGACACTATTAAGTCTATCAACACCTGATGTGGCCTGATGGTGTATGGTTACAAGATCTCAAAAAACATGTGCGGCAACTTGACCTCACTTCAAGTTCAAGGTCACAGGGGCCGTAATTGTTGTCTTAAAAACGACCATTTTTCACATTTTCGCATTTTTTTCTGAAGTTATCGAGAATGGCAACCTTAGCAATGTAAGCCCTATCTTTGGACACCAGTTTGGTTGACCTTGCTTCAAGGTCAAGGTCGCAAGGGTCCTTTAAAGTTGGATTGTATACATATTTTGAAGTGACCTTGACCCTGAACTATGGAAGATAACTGTTTCAAACTTAAAAATTATGTGGGGCACATGTTATGCTTTCATCATGAGACACATTTGGTCACATATGATCAAGGTCAAGGTCACTTTGACCCTTATGAAATGTGACCAAAATAAGGTAGTGAACCACTAAAAGTGACCATATCTCATGGTAGAAAGAGCCAATAAGCACCATTGTACTTCCTATGTCTTGAATTAACAGCTTTGTGTTGCATGACCTTGGATGACCTTGGCCTTGGGTCAAGGTCACATGTATTTTGGTAGGAAAAATGTGTAAAGCAGTTCTTAGTGTATGATGTCATTGCTAGGTTTAGTTATTTGACCTTGACCCTGAAGGTCAAGGTCATGTAAAGGTCAAGGTCAAGCATGTGAGTCGTATGGGCTTTGCCCTTCTTGTTCTGGGGTAGGATGAGGAGCACAGAAGTATGGGAAGAAGATGTTGGTAAATGTTTTTCTTAAAGATCGTTCACAATTCTTTTAACAATTTCTCTGTATTTTCTCTGCCCATTTTTTCCTTTTTATATTCCATCAAAACTCGACAGAGTGAGTTTACGAAGGCGAGGGAGGATGTTTGTCTTTTTATGTATGTGTTGGTGTGCGAGTGAGTGTCTGCACGCGAAAAGGATGTCTAAAAAAATGTAGCGTTGTTGACTATGAATGTAGATGTAAATGCTTGTATAACTGTGTTTTCATTTTAAATGTGTCAAGCGCAAAGAGCATAATTGTAAAGTTATGATGTTGCGCTATATAAATGCTCATTTATTATTATTATTATTATTATTATTATTATTATTATCTCTTTCAGAGAATTATGTTCTTCTAAGTTTGTTTTTAAGACTTTGAATATTTTCTCTGTATTTGGCACGTTTCCTTTCCAGCAAAAAGTCGAAAACTTCTTTCACCCTTTTAGTTTCGTCTCTCTTTCTTAAAATATCTATTCGTTTCCGCCCCTTTACTTTAATATCTCCAACAATAACTGAAAACTACAAACAAAACCAGCGAAAACGGCCATTTAAAGGCTATCGTCTGCATGAATGAACCTGCGTTCATGCGCACTTTTAGCCATCCCTCTGCGAATTGCCTTTTCGTCTCATAAACTGAATCCACATTTGTGCAATATTACCAACCCGAGCCATTTGTGGAAGTGGGATGACGTCTGTGTGTTATTTGCCAGTGTTACCACATAACATTCTACAATTACTTGAGCTTGAGGTCTTTGCATCCTGCGAGGTGTGGTGGGCGCCGATCGTGAATGGTCTTGCCAAAGGGCTAACTGCAGAGGAAGTGAACCATTTTTAGCTGCGTTGGCCTTTTGAATTGTTCTATTTTGGACTTGAAAAGATGTGACACAAGACTCTCTGAAGATAACCTTGCTCCGTAGTCATCTTTCTCTCTCTTTGTTTCTCTCTCTCCGTCTTTATATCTCTATTTTCTCCCTCTTTCTCTCTCTCTCTCACTCTGTCTCTGTCTCTCTGTCTCTGTCTCTCTCTTTCTTAGCAAAACCCAGTTGCACTTTCAAACAAAATCAGGACCAAAATTGATTATTCAGATGCTACAGTTAAAACATTATATGTAGATAACGAGGTCAAGCATCAATACAAGATCTTGAACAGAGAAGAATGAAACTTCTTTAACGATAACCAACCAACCAAATCTCTCCCTCTCTCTCTCTCTCTCTCTCTCTCTCTCTCTCTCTCTCTCTCTCTCTCTTATTCTTGTGTCAATATATATTTTTTTTTTTACTCTTCTAATTTCTGGCGAGTGCATGTCTTTGCATATGTGATTACGACTAGTCCCTCTCCGGGCGAGGGCTGGTTAAAAGACAAACTCGCCTGGTCCTTTCAACCCACGGGGTAGACTACCGACTGTGTTTATAAAAATAATATAATTATTATTTTGTTAAATTTATGTTTTTGTTTGCTCCTCGAACTCTTAGATGATGGCGAGTTTTAAGTTTTGAATTGCACGAAAACGTGTCTTTTTCGGATATAGGCCAAAGTTGAGTTCGAAATGAGATTTAAAAGTTTTTCAATAAGTCATCGTTATTTTCTTTTTAAGTCTGACATTCGTGTGCAATTCTCTGCAATTATGATGTATTTTTGGAGTTTTCTATAACTGCCAAGCATACACGAGTGCTCTATTCTGAGGACACTTATTTGTCTCTACCACCCTTTATCTTTAATTATGATCAGTATGTAAAGTTAAATTGTACATGCATGTGTTTTGCCTTAATGTGGCGCAGAGCCTATTCTGGGGGGGGAGGGGGGGGGGGTGGGTGTCTTTTTTTGCGTCAATTGGAATCGAGAAACATCGTAATAAAACAAACAAATAATAGTGGATACAAGTGGTATGCAGAATTCGCCCTTCGCTTACTGAGAGTTGTACCAATTGATTTTAGTCAAATTTCGAGCGACGAAAAAGTACTTCCTGTCGCTAAAACAAGTTTATGGTTTATAACAACATACTTTTGGTTTTAGCACGGCGAACTATTATGCCGCGCCCCGGTAAAAGCAGTGGCCACTGGCTGCGCGTGGATTGCACAGCAAGCATCCATGAAGAGACAGAAAAGCATCCATGAAGTCAAATGTGGCTGCATAATTGTATTGTTTGTTTTAGACAGACATACATGTAGAGGCTCATTCGCTCCACGCCGTCAGGTTCAAACAAAAATAACTGAAATCATAACCACTCTGACTTTTCGAAATTGTAATCGGGATGTAATATTATTTGCATCCGGTGTACGAGTATGTGCAGTGTATAGGTCCAATTCATTCTTCTTACTCGGCGTGACGTTATCAAATGGATCGGCTAGCTTTAGCCCTAAGGGGCACAACTCCGCTCATACTCTCTTCGCGCCGCCATATTGGATGCCGTCTTTGTTAGTTTTCTTCATTGCACTCTTGTTCTTTTTGCGTATTTCACTGTGTATGCAGACAAAATGAAGAAAACTGTGCATGCATGAGTCCAAAGGGGATCTGCCTTTTTAACACAACAGCACAACATAAAAAGTAAAGCAAGAATACATTATTATATTCATTTATTTATTCTTTATCTCAAATTACCATGCAGACAGTGCACCAAAATTCACAAGATAAAGCTCTCAAGACAGGCAAATGAGGTACAATGCAGCTCAGGTAACTACTGCAAAGTATAATTTTCAAAGCATCCTATCACAGTGTTCACTCTAAAGGCACAACCGATGGACAATTGTTGATTAGCGCACTGCACACAGCAAAAAAATAACCAGTTATAATCGTCTTCTCCGCTCAGTAACTTCCTTCCAGTTGTCACCCTGATGGTAAACAACTTTAGGGATCCTAAAGTGTGCCTGCTGACTGCAGTTTTTGGCCACACAACGTGTCATTTTCACTTTTGTCGAGTCGCCACCCAACGCTCAAGCACTGTCAGAGATCGTGCAAGGCATCCAACATGGCGGCGGATGACCAATTCCAGAGAGTTACGACCCGTGATTCTCATACCGCGCGCGCCGAGTAGAAATGCTGTTGTTAACTTGAGTTTCTGCAATGGGCCTATACGGAGACATGACCATGCTTCCCGCCGACGCTCTACATTACCTAGGGGGTCCGGGAACCCCCAACTTTAAGTTTTAGGAGGTCCAAGGAACTCCCCCCCCCCCTCCCCTCTGCAGAAATTTAGAGGGCCCCAAGATCAGGAGGACTTTTGAGGTTCTGTGAAACCTTCGAGAAGGCTTTATTTTTCATATCGGTTAGATTTACTTCTTCAATTTGTGTCAGTGCAGATGTAACAGACAGTTTTATTGTCTTCAAAATCTAGACAAGTGTACGTTCTTGTCCGTTCTGTATGGAAATTCCCGAACGATTACAGTCTTAAAATTAGTACCAACCGTGACATCATAAATGTAGTGCGTCCGGGGAAACGCTCCTTTCAGGTTTGGTGCGTCCCGGTTTCCCCTTCAAGAATATTTAGTATGGCTTCTAGTGCGAAAAGGACGCAGGGACGCACAGTTTGGGGAGGCATGAATGGAAAACACAGCGAAATAAGTAATGAAGTGGGTGTTGTTGTGTGTGTGCAGGTGTGGAGCATGGACAACATGATCTGCACGCAGACCTTGGTACGTCACCAGGGCTCCGTGGCCTGTCTCGCGGTGTCCAGGGGGCGCATCTTCTCCGGGGCCGTCGACAACACCATCAAGGTCAGCACCAACTCTCTTGTCTGTCTGTTTGTCTGTCTGTCTTTCCATCCATCTGACATGTCTGTCTTTCTGTCCGTCCATTTGACCGTCGGTCTATCTTTCTCTGCGTGTACATGTGTGCGTGTGCGCGTTTATTCGTTCGCGCGCGCGCGCGTGTGTGTGTGTGTGTGTGTGTGTGTGTTTTGATGTCCATATAAGATCTAAACAAAGAAATTGGAGGATGGAAAATCGATAACAATTAAGTTCTCACGTTTTCAGACTAAGAAAAAAATGCTGCGTTCGTGTGTGTGTCTGTGTGTGTCTGTGTGTGTATGTGTGTGTGTTTGGTTGTGTGTCTTTGTGTTTTGTCTGTGTGTGTGTGTGTGTGTGTGTGTGTGTGTGTTGCTGCGCGGACAAGTACATGTATTCATGTTCCTAGTTTCCTTTACTCACATATTTCTTTGCCAACTGTTCAGGTGTGGCAGTAAATTCTTCACCACAGAAAAAAATCTGAACAAAAACGGGACATCTGCTGTCTAGGCCGTGAATCTGTGGGGTCATTGAATAGCTGACGTTCTAGGCTGTGAATCTGTGACGTCATTGTATTGCTGACGTCCTCACGAGGAGATTGCATTGCTGACGTCCTCGCCTGTGAATCTGTGACGTCATTGCATTGCTGATGTCCTGATCAGGAGGTGCTGATTTGCCGTGTCTCATTGTAGAGCCAGCGTAGAACATCTCAGTAGTTGAACGATAGTGCTGTGACTTGAAAGAAATATTGCCGAGCATGCTTTCATAATCAAATTATATTTTTATCCTGCTGGCCAGGTATGCTTGTGTTCCGGTGCATTATATATACTCCACTTGCTATTTTGTAATTGTTTAGTGCATAATGTTGAAATAGAAAGGACGGTTTTGATTCGTGCAGTGCGTGTAATGAGTTGTGATAACAATTATTTGTTAGATTTGGAGCCCCTTCTCCTACCCCACGAGATATATACTACTATCCACTTGAGTTGCCTTTGATACTGGTTTGTGACAATGCTGGAAGAGTGTTTAGATGTGTGTGTGTGTGTGTATGTGTGTGTGTGTGTGTGTGTGTGTATGTGTGTGTGTGTGTGTGTGTCAGTGTGTGTGTGTGTGTCATGAATGGTTTTTTTTTCTGAGTTCAAACGATGAAAATGTGGATTTAGGTTTGTATGTTAGGCTAAAGTTACTTTGCAAAAACCAAAAGTGCATTTCTACTGAAAACTGAGCCAAAAGGGCCCCAGCAAAACAGCATTATAATTTATTAGGTTTTCCTGCTGGTGCGCACAATGCTTGCAACACGTGTATTCCTGCACTGTATTGTTCATGTCTAACCTGAAACGAAACACTCTTTACCGGCTGGTAACAAGTTATCTCAGGATACGTTTTGTTCTTTTAACAATTGCGTAAATGTGGAGATTTTCATAAAGACAGAATGCGAAATTTTAAATGCTTTCTCGTGTTTTTAAAGTTCATTTGAATGCCATTCATAATGGAACATTCTTCCCCCCTTGTGGCTTGATTCTTTGTTATGTATGACACACAATACGCTGTGCATGCTTGCATTTTTCTCATTGTAGCAGATTTATTCTCAGTTTTATAAAAAAAAAGATTTCTGTATTAATTAAATAGACTTCTCTTCATTGGTGTGATATTCGACTTCTGATTGTACACAGGGTGTGGCCTACATGCTGAAGTTGGGGGACACCTTTATTCGTTTTGAATGTATTTCATTTCTTACGCGTATTCTTATGCTATTTTTTTCCAACTTTTCTTGAGGTTTTTAGAGTAACTTTCCCATGATTATGCACATGTTAAAAACGAATGTGATCTAACGACAGACTGATGTTTACAAAGGGGAGCGGATTAGAAAATACGATCTGATACAACTTAATTCTCTTGTTATATGCAAATAATGATCAGGTTAAAGTTTCGAAGTAAAAATGTGTCAATGTTAAACAAGTTTTCGTACATGTATTCAGCTTAATATGTTATCGATGATCACGTATCAGGTGCAAAATCCACTCACATTCGAAGGAGAAGATTTAAAAATGGACCGTTCACTCCAAAGTGAAGTGTTTCACTTTTGAACACTACTGTTGTTACCAGTGTGGAACTGAGTGCCACATTGTAAATAACTGTACAGACAAAAGTAGCACACATGGTAAACTACAGTGTTCAGTTGAACACTAGTGTTTACCATTTGTGCTACTTTTGCTAGTCGAACTCATGTTCTGTTTCTCACTGTGTTCCAAACAGGTTACAAAAAGTGTGTGTAAAGTTGAACACTTCAGTTTAGAGTGTTCTCTTCCTACTGATTTGCATATTACCTTCATTATCTTTCTAGTTGCTTTATAATTCTGTGATAATTGATGTAATAATAGCTGCTGATGCCCGATTGTTGATATGTACCCTGAAATTATTAAAATAATGCAAGGTATGCGAATAAAATATCTTGTGATATGAACTACATGATGTTTCTCAATTTTTTGGGGATCTTATTCTTTAGGCGAGCTGTTCTTTCTCTCGTCTACTTAAAGACCGCAACACAATGAGGTACACACACCGAAGCACACACACACATGTATTTCATGTATGTTATGTTATATTGCTGTTTTTCCTGTACTTGTGTATCTTGTATGTGTCAATAGGCTCTGTGCTTTAATGACAATAAATTTTGATTCTGATTCTGATTCTGATTCTGATTCACACACACTGAGCCACACACACACACACTGAGCCATACACACACACACACTGAGCCACACACACACACTGAGCCACACACACACACTGAGCCACACACACACACACTGAGCCACACACACACACACTGAGCCACACACACACACTGAGCCACACACACACACACACTGAGCCACACACACACACACTGAGCCACACACACACACACTGAGCCACACACACACACACTGAGCCACACACACACACTGAGCCACACACACACACTGAGCCACACACACACACTGAGCCACACACACACACACACTGAGCCACATACACACACTGAGCCACACACACACACTGAGCCACACACACACACACTGAGCCACATACACACACTGAGCCACACACACACACACACACTGAGCCACACACACACACTGAGCCACACACACACACACACTGAGCCACACACACACACTGAGCCACACACACACACTGAGCCACACACACACACTGAGCCACACACACACACACTGAGCCACACACACACTGAGCCACACACACACACTGAGCCACACACACACACACTGAGCCACACACACACACTGAGCCACACACACACTGAGCCACACACACACACTGAACCACACATACACACTGAGCCACACACACCCACACTGAGCCACACACACACACTGAGCCACACACACACACACTGAGCCACACACACACACTGAGCCACACACACACACTGAGCCACACACACACACTGAGCCACACACAC
Organism: Littorina saxatilis; assembly: GCF_037325665.1. Lineage (NCBI taxonomy): Eukaryota > Metazoa > Mollusca > Gastropoda > Littorinimorpha > Littorinidae > Littorina > Littorina saxatilis. The sequence goes on from NC_090246.1 coordinate 93,869,237, forward strand.
ACACTGAACCACACACACACACTGAGCCACACACACACACACTGAGCCACACACACACACTGAGCCACACACACACACACTGAACCACACACACACACTGTGCCACACACACACACTGAGCCACACACACACACTGAGCCACACACACACACACTGAACCACACACACACTGTGCCATACACACACACTGAACCACACACACACACTGAGCCACACACACACACACACACTGAGCCACACACACTGAGCCACACACACACACTGAGCCACACACACACACTGAGCCACACACACACTGAGCCACACACACACACTGAGCCACACACACACACTGAACCACACACACACACTGAGCCACACACACGTACTGAGCCACACACACACACTGAGCCACACACACACTGAGCCATACACACACACTGAGCCACACACACACACTGAGCCACACACACTGAGCCACACACACACACTGAGCCACACACACACACACACTGAGCCACACACACACACTGAGCCACACACACACATACACTGAGCCACACACACACACTGAGCCACACACACACACTGAGCCACACACACACACTGAGCCACACACACACACTGAGCCACACACACACACTGAGCCACACACACACACTGAGCCACACACACACACCGAGCCACACACACACACTGAGCCACACACACACTGAGCAACACACACACACACTGAGCCACACACACACACACTGAGCCACACACACTGAGCCTCACACACTGAGCCACACACACATACTGAGCCACACACACTGAGCCACACACACACACTGAGCCACACACACACACACACTGAGCCACACACACACACTGAGCCACACACACACACTGAGCCACACACACACACACTGAGCCACACACACACACTGAGCCACACACACACACACACACACACACACACACACACACACACTGAGCCACACACACACTGAGCCACACACACACTGAGCCACACACACACTGAGCCACACACACACACACACTGAGCCACACACACCCACACTGAGCCACACACACACACACTGAGCCACACACACACACACTGAGCCACACACACACACACACACTGAGCCACACACACACACACTGAGCCACACACACACACACTGAGCCACACACACACACTGAGCCACACACACACACACTGAGCCACACACACACACTGAGCCACACACACACACACTGAGCCACACACACACACACACACTGAGCCACACACACACACATACTGAGCCACACACACTGAGCCACACACACACACTGAGCCACACACACACATACACTGAGCCACACACACACACTGAGCCACACACACACACTGAGCCACACACACACACTGAGCCACACACACACATACACTGAGCCACACACACACACACACTGAGCCACACACACCCACACTGAGCCACACACACACTGAGCCACACACACACACACACTGAGCCACACACACACACACTGAGCCACACACACACACTGAGCCACACACACACACTGAGCCACACACACACACTGAGCCACACACACACACACTGAGCCACACACACACACTGAGCCACACACACACACACTGAGCCACACACACACACACACACTGAGCCACACACACACACACTGAGCCACACACACACACACACACTGAGCCACACACACACACACTGAGCCACACACACACACACTGAGCCACACACACACACTGAGCCACACACACACACTGAGCCACACACACACACTGAGCCACACACACACACACTGAGCCACACACACACACTGAGCCACACACACACACTGAGCCACACACACACACACTGTGCCACACACACACACACACTGAGCCACACACACACACTGAGCCACACACACACACTGAGCCACACACACACACACTGAGCCACACACACACTGAGCCACACACACACACTGAGCCACACACACACACACACACACACTGAGCCACACACACACACACTGTGCCACACACACACACACACTGAGCCACACCCACACACTGAGCCACACACACACACACTGTGCCACATACACACACTGAGCCACATACACACACTGAGGCACACACACACACTGTGCCACATACACACACTGAGGCACACACACACGCACACACACACACACACTGAGCCACATACACACACTGAGTCACACACACACACACTGAGCCACACACACACACTGAGCCACACACACACACTGAGCCACACACACACACTGAGCCACACACACACACTGAGCCACACACACACACTGAGCCACACACACACACTGAGCCACACACACACACTGAACCACACACACACACTGAGCCACACACACACTGAGCCACATACACACACTGAGGCACACACACACACTGTGCCACATACACACACTGAGGCACACACACACGCACACACACACACACACACACTGAGCCACACACACACACTGAGCCACACACACACACTGAGCCACACACACACACTGAGCCACACACACACACACACTGAGCCACATACACACACTGAGCCACATACACACACTGAGGCACACACACACACTGCGCCACATACACACACTGAGGCACACACACACACTGAGCCACATACACACACTGAGGCACACACACACACTGAGCCACATACACACACTGAGGTACACACACACACTGAGCCACATACACACACTGAGGCACACACACACACACGCACACACACTGAGCCACACACACACACTGAGCCACACACACACACACACCGAGGCACACAGACACATTGAGGTACACATACACACTGTTCGGAACAGCACACACGCACCACAACCATCGCCCGCCCTTCCCCCACTGACAAATATACATGATACTACAAAAAACTGTTCGGAAACACGAATTTACCGACCCCTCGCACCCCTTCCCCAACCTGTAACTTGTGCTCCCCTCGCTGACCATCCCCCCCCCCCCCCATTTCTCCCGCTCACTACAGTCCATGTACACAACGTGGCATAACTGTGGAGATACTAAAAACCCAACCAATGTACTGAGGACAGCGATTATCAGACACATGTATCCAAAGCCCGAGGCAAACACATCACGACGATAACAATTGGTAGCGATAAGCTCCCATTTTTCAGGTAATCGACCACAATAGGTTCCGTTCTGGTGTGAGATAATTGTCAAAACAACTCTTATCACACTAATACATCTTGCGGCAGTGTAAACCGGTGGTTGTTTGTCGACTATGAGGTCAGCAACCAGGGGAGTTGTCTGTTTTTCTGTTGGAAACCATCCATTCACATCAGGTAGAAGAAGGTAGTGCTCCTGTGTCAAGTAAATCATTTGATTGGTCGTCTTTTTTTCTTTTGATCACTTGTTTTGAACTCCATGTTTATTTTGACAAATACAGGAACAAGAATAGAACAAAAGAAGACGGAAAAATATATTTTGAAAAAAAAGAAGCAACAACAGAACAGAACAATACGCACAAAAAAACACCGTAAGGACACATCAAATGGTGGACAATGTGAGGGGGAAACAATAACTACTAAACCCCAAATTATTTGATTATCTATTTGTCAGAACAACTCCCGTATCACTCTTAACAGATTTCGGCAATCTTGTTAATCGGTGGCTATTCGTGACTGTGAGGTCAACAACCACGGACGTTGTTATGTCTTCAGTTCGAAACATCCATTCACACGAGGAAGAAGTGGGGGAAAAAACAATCTGAAAGAGTCATATCAAATGTAGGACAAAGTAAAATTATTTGATTATTTATTTGAAAAAGAACCCCCCTCATTGTTACAGATTTCGGACTGGGTGGCCGAGTGGTAACGCACTTGCGCTCGGAAGCGAGAGGTTGCGTGTTCAGGCCTGGGTCAGGCCGCAATTTTCTCCCCCCTTTCCTAACCTAGGTGGTGGGTTCAAGTGCTAGTCTTTCGGATGAGACGAAAAACCGAGGTCCCTTCGTGTACACTACATTGGGGTGTGCACGTTAAAGATCCCACGATTGACAAAAGGGTCTTTCCTGGCAAAATTGTATAGGCATAGATAAAAATGTCCATCAAATACCCGTGGGACTTGGAATAAAGTAAAAAAAATTCCATCTCACACGGCATTAAGTCTCAGGAAACATGAATACACGCATGCAGGAAAAAAAATAATATGGGTAGCGCCGTATGTATGGCAGCTCGCTTTCCCCGGGGAGAAAGCAGCCCGAATTTCCATGAGGGTAACCTCACTGGACTGTAATTCTTATCCAATCCAATCCAATCCAATCCAATCCATTTCGGTAATCTTGTTAATCGGTGGCTCTTTGTGACAATTGGGTCAACAACCACGGAAGTTGTCATTTCTTCTCTTGAAAACCTCCCGTTCGCATCTAACCAGGTAGAAGAAAGTGGTGGTGCGGGGTCATGTGACAGTAACAATTTTGATTGGCCGAATTTTGTTTGTTCTTTTGTTTAGAATTTGTTTTCATTCGGTGCTTTTTGTGTGTGACAAAACCAGTGACAAGAACAGAATAGAACGAGAAGAATTTTTTTTTTCTGAAAAGAAAACAATAGCAGAACAGAACAAGACTCCGGGGAAAAAAACATGTATAAACTAGTATCAAAAGTAGGAAAAAGTGAGAAGAAAAAATCCTCCTGAAAACACGTACAAAAGACTCCCTTTCATTATTTGATTATATATTTGTCAAAACAACGCCCGTATCACGCTAATAGATTCCGTTTTCCTGTATACGTCGGTCGCTGTTTGTGACTGAAGTTACCAATCACAGGAGAGTCCGTTCTTCCGTTGGAAACCATTCATTCCACCATACGAAGATGAAAGTCGAAATGTATCACGTGACTACTGTCGAGATTTTGATTGGCTGTACAATCATCCCTAGTCTGTTTGTTAAAGGTAACACATAACTAGGTTACGTACCAATCACTTTATGGGACAAGTCCTCTTCAGTGTTGACCATAATTATGTTGGTGAGATGTTGCGGGGATAAAATAGTCGAACCGGTACAAGATTGTTATTTTACAAGGGTTTGCTTCACGCCTGGTAACTGCCCCAGAAGGGTTGATGGACTGATGAAGTATCAAATGGGGAAACAACAAATTGACAATAAGAAGATGAAGTCGAGTTGAAGCTTTTTTATCGAAAGGAACTAGAAACAGGACGTAAGTCACACCACGAGCCTGCGGACTACTTGAATTAAAAGCGTAATGTTCCCGTTAATTGCTTCGCGATGTTGTAGCGCTGGAGAAAGCAACCAATTATGTTTCTTTCGATCAAATCGGAAGTGGAATAGTGTTTTTGCGTCGACCTTTCAAAAAAAAAGTTTTACAAATTAACCCCTGTCAATCAGACCCCCCCCCCCCTCCCCAGATATCTGATGTCTAAAAGAAACCGATCCAGACTATCATGCGTCATTCCAGCCGATTTCTCATTTCCGTCAGTTTAGTTTGAGGTCACGTTTAATATTAACATCTTGTCTGTAACTCACATCACGAACCTGCGAACTACTTGAATTATAGCGATAAACGTAACGCTCCTGGTAATTGCCTCGAGCATGTTTTAGTTCCGGAGAAAGCAACCAGTTATATTTTCTTTCGTTCAGAGCGAAAGTGGAATAGGTTATTCCATCGAGCTTTTACAAAAAATATTTTCGATAAATTAACCCTTGTCCAACAGATGAAAACGATATTTGATGGCAAAAATGAAACAAACTGATGCACGCGTCATTCAAGCCGACTCCCCATTTCTGTCGGTTGAGTTTGAGGTCACATTTTAAACATCAAAGTCTCAAGCCGACTCCCCATTTCTGTCGGTTGAGTTTGAGGTCACATTTTAAACATCAAAGTCTCAAGCCTAAGTTTTTGTAAAAAAGCAATTCGCCTTTTACGAAACTTTGTTCTGATTAATCGTTAACAATCATGGTAACTGAAAAAAAAGGTAGTTCGCAATAACAGAAAGGCAGCAGTAGTTTAATCATAATTACGTGGATTCAGGTATCCCCATTTCGACAACTTTTGACACGTCTTTACCACTGTTTCTAGAGCAGAACACAGGAATCGATATATAAAAAAAACCTGAGATCTGAGATCAACTCCTTCTGAGGTGGGAAAGGTCTATCACTTCACGTCAACCCAATAGTACGTGTGTGTTTTTTTCTTTCTGCGAGAGGACCCAAATGCAGCTGTGATCACTGAGTCGCTCCCATACCTTATATGCACTAACACCGTAAAAGACAGAGTGAACCAATAGCTCTACATCTGTAAGCAACTGCACTGGGATCGTCACCAGGGGATTTCTGAGCAGAAAACAGCAGCTGAGCCCTGCACATAGAGATGTCAGTGTGTCACTTATTTGAATGGTTGCTGCATGTCATGATTAGTACACAACGGCATATTCTACCTCTAAGATGTGTGTTATGTGGTGTACATTTAGCCCAGAAACTCTTGGGTTCAAAGTTGTAAATCAGAAACACGACATTGACATTTAAACCAAGAAGCCTTGGGGACATTGTGCGTGTGCGCATCTGCCGAAATGACAGCTGATCACATGACATCATACTGGAACAACACTTAAAGTTCTGTACAATGTTATCGGTGACAGACAGAAATTGGTCAGTCAGAGTCATCGTGCATTCTATATTTCACCTAAAACCAAAGCCAGTTCTTCTTGTCGTTCGCTTTTGCGATTTGCGTGGATCTGTGGTTGGTTAAGGTGCGCCTGTTGGCCCAGATCTTCCGACTTCAGCCCTTAGGTTTCTTTCAGGGTTATCCCGCCCTTAGTTCCTGGCTCAAAAACCTAACCCTGGGAACACATGGGGGATTTCTTACCGGGAGTCCCACCCTGGGGCTAGAGCTTTTAATGCGGCTCTTACTCGCATGGTGTAACCGTCATCAGACACGTAAGGCATTTATAGGGTAGTCATTGCCATCTGCCAACCCACCCCGTCCTGGTAGAGACACCGCTAGTTGGTCCGGGACTGCTTATTCTATATTCGCAGCTGGCCCTCATATCTGGAGGCCGTTCCCCTATCAACCACCTGGGGACCCGCCGGGTTGAGGATAGTCGCCCCCCCCGGAAAATTTAGAAAAAAAGGATGCAAAATGGTGCAATCTGGTGCATTCTGAGGATGATCATTTCCAGTTTCAGGCAGCCGGACGGTTTTTTCTTTTTTTCGATAAATACCTTTGATGACGTCATATCCGGCTTTTTGTAAAAGTTGAGGCGCCACTGTCACACCCTCATTTTTCAATCAAATTGATTGAAATTTTGGCAAAGCAATCTTCGACGAAGGCCGGACTTCGGTATTGCATTTCAGCTTGGTGGCTTAAAAAATAATTAATGACTTTGGTCATTAAATATCTGAAAATTGTAAAAAAAATAATTAGTTTTTAAAACGATCCAAATTTACGTTCATCTTATTCTTCGTCATTTTCTGATTCCAAAAACATATAAATATGTTATATTCGGATTAAAAACAAGCTCTGAAAATTAAAAATATAAAAATTATTATTAAAAATAAAATTTCCGAAATCGATTTAAAAACAATTTCATCTTATTCCTTGTGGGTTCCTGATTCCAAAAACATATAGATGTGATATGTTTGGATTAAAAACACGCTCAGAAAGTTAAAAAGAATAGAGATAAAGAAAAGCGTGCTATCCTTCTCAGCGCAACTACTACCACGCTCTTCTTGTCAATTTCACTGCCTTTGCATCGAGCGGTGGACTGACGATGCTACGAGTATACGCTCTTGCTGTAAAAATGCAGTGAGTTCAGTTTCATTCTGTTAGTTCGACAGCTTGACTAAATGTTGTAATTTCGCCTTACGCGACTTGTTTTGTTTTGTTTTGTGTTTGGTCAGTTTGGGATCAGAAATTCCCAAAAACACCAACCCCCCCCCCCAAAAAAAATAAAATATTTTCATTGTTTGGCTGGGGGGGGGGGGGGGGGTCCGGAAACCCCAGAACCCCCCCCCCCCCTCGTCCGCCCCTGCATGGCACAAATCCTGATACAATTCTAAGCGCCTCACAAAATCATACAAAATCATACATAAATAAGTTATTCTGTACACAATTCAAAATCAAATAATAATCAACATCGAAAGAAACTAATACAATTTACAAATGAAATTAATTGTATGGCCAAAATGTCTCAGTTAAGTAAAGAAATATCACCTTTGTAACATGGTTTCCACTGGTACACAGATCTGGAAAATAACCAAGAGATCAATGCTGTAAAGAAAGAGTTTACTAGGGCACGGTGTCGAGGGAAAACTGATTTGACCCTTCTAATTTACTGGGAGGCAGTGTGGACAAGGAAAAGGGCAATGAGATTAAGAGATCAGTCTCATCGTGAAGCCATGCGATTCAGCACGGGGTTTATGGGGATTGCTTTCTCTAACGAATGGTTTACAAGGATTGAGAGAGAGAGACAGAGACAGAGAGACAGAGACAGAGACAGAGACAGACAGACAAGACAGACAAAATCTTTATTATCGAGGGTAATAGATAAGCAAGAATATTGCTTTTTTTACATCCAGCCCTCGCCCTAATATAGGGTCAACAAGAACAGTAAACACTATATTCAAAGAACTATCACATCAAACTTAACACATTATAACTGTATATACAGATACAAATTTAAAAATAAATTGTCATACTGCATTTTAAGTAGGGGAAGGGCCCCTAATATGGACCACTTTTTGTTTATTGCTGATAACTAGCTTGTTTTCTTGCGAAGAAGTTTCATTTTGTGGTTGGTAGTCCTTCTCTCTTAGTTTAACAGTTAGGCCTAATTAGAGTGAAATAGCTTTGATAGACCTTCAGCAAAAATTAAATACAGAAAAAATCACAAGTGGTCCATATTAGGAGCCTGGGCGCTCAATATGGACCAGTGAAGCGGCCTTCACGAATCACTGTAAAAAGCCCCCTATACTCCAAAATAACATGATACAACTTAATGTGTAAGTCAGACTTATTCAAATATGCTTTAGATTTAGCTGTTTCGGGTTGATGAGAGCTTTATTTGAACCACACCAGGAAACTGAAGAAGCTTATCAAAAACAGAGTGAAAATAAGTGAAATTATCAACTTCCACAAAAAAAAGACTATTTGTTATATTTTTTTTAAACCTCGAGGGCTAGTTATAGGTTATTTTCAGCAAGCTTCTTAGTGAATTAATTAAAATTGCCTTTAGTTTTTATTTTCTTCGATTTGTTGAAGCTGGTCCATATTAGGGGACTCACACATATTTTGAGGTTTTGCTATTATTTTTTTGTTTGCAGTAGAAACTCGGGGTACTCACTGTTAAAATGTAACAAATACTGTCTTA
>NC_090246.1:93883603-94068814 GCF_037325665.1 Littorina saxatilis
CTCTCTTAGGTTAACCGTTAGGCCTAATTAGAGTGAAATAGCTTTGATAGACATTCACCAAAAATTAAATACAGACACAATCACAAATGGTCCATATTAGGAGCCTGGGCGCCTAATATGGACCAGTGAAGCGGCCTTCACGAATCACTTTAAAAAGCCCCCTATATTTCAAAATAACATAATAGGCCTACAACTTAGTGTACAAGTCAGCCTAATTAAAATATGCTCTAGATTTAGCTGTTTCGGGTTGATGAGAGCATTATTTGAAGCACACCAGGAAACTAAAGAAGCTTATCAAAAACAGAGTGAAAATAAGTGAAATTATCAACTTCCACGAAAAGAAGACTTTTTGTTGCATTTTTTTTAAATCTCGAGGGCTAGTTATAGGTTATTTCCAGCAAGCTTCTTAATGAATTAATGAAAATAGCCTTTAGCTTTTATTTTCTTCGATTTGTTGAAGGTGGTCCATATTAAGGGACTCGCACATACTTTGAGATTTTGCTATTATTTTTTGTTTGCAGTAGAAACTCGGGGTCAACACTGCTAAAATGTAACAAATACGGTTTTAGCTGTCATATATAGCAATTTTTGTGTGATAAAAGCTTTGGCTGTGGACAGAAACGAGTCCGTTTTAGGCGGCAAATTTAGAGTGAACGCTGCCAAAAGTGAAAACAAGTCGCGTAAGGCGAAAATACAACATTTAGTCAAGTAGCTGTCGAACTCACAGAATGAAACTGAACGCAACGCAACGCAGCAAGACCGTATACTCGTAGCATCGTCACTCCACCGCCCGTGGCAAAGGCAGTGCCAGTGGAATTGACAAGAAGAGCGGGGTATTCGTTGCGCTGAGAAGGATAGCACGCTTTTCTGTACCTCTCTTCGTTTTAACTTTCTGAGCGTGTTTTTAATCCAAACATATCATATCTATATGTTTTTGGAATCAGGAACCGACAAGGAATAAGATGTAAGTGTTTTTAAATTGATTTCGAAAAAAAAATTTTGATAATAATTTTTATATATTTAATTTTCAGAGCTTGTTGTTAATCCAAATATAACATATTTATATGTTTTTGGAATCAGAAAATGATGGACAATAAGATGAACGTAAATATTTTTTTTACAATTTTCAGATTTTTAATGACCAAAGTCATTAATTAACTTTTAAGCCACCAAGCTGAAATGCAATACCGAAGTCCGGGCTTCGTCGAAGATTACTTGACCAAAATTTCAACCAATTTGGTTGAAAAATGAGGGCGTGACAGTGCCGCCTCAACTTTCACGAAAAGCCGGATATGACGTCATCAAAGACATTTATCAAAAAAATAAAGAAAACATCTGGGGATATCATGACCAGGAACTCTCATGTAAAATTTCATAAAGATCGGTCCAGTAGTTTACTCTGAATCGCTCTACACACACACACATACACACAGACAGACACACAGACACACATACACCACGACCCTCGTCTCGATTCCCCCTCTACGTTAAAACATTTAGTCAAAACTTGACTAAATGTAAAAAGAGAAAAAGCCTAACGGTTTTGAGATTTCTGTTTCTGCAACTGTTTTGACATGTGCAAGTTATCCAGAGAGGGTGAATACAGCGAATAAAACTTTTTTGAGCGCTCTAGCGCCGTTAGTTTGTCAGAACAGAAGGTGGTCCATATTATAGGAGCCGGTCAATATTAGGAGCCCTTCCCCTACGTTTGAACACTAGTGAACACTTTGTATGCTACTTTTGCCAGTTGAACTATGTATTATGTCACAAAGTGTTCCAAACTTGTGCCAAAAATGTGTTCAAAAGTGGAACACATCTGTTCAGAGTGAACACAAGAAGGACGATGCCTTTAAACGCGTTGCTATAACGAAGACACAATGCTGTAACACTCCTCTGCTGCAGGCTGGTAGCACTGGTGACTGGTATTTAGTTTCTTCCCGACGGTCATTCGGCCGTTCCCTTAATGGCCATTTATGAAGATGATAACCAAGGATAACAGATTTTCGTTTATGATGCAATAATTCCCAAAATAGCAAATAGGAAGAAAAATATGTGTACAAAAATCGGTCGAAAGCGTCGCCATCGTATTGGTGTGTAGGAGATAATAAACGTCAATGATAGTCGTGATAGAATCATTTTCCTACTTCGCTCGCTTGTTTTACCGAATGTAAGCACCGTGCTTCCTTTGCTTTTGACAAGAGTGCGAATTCTCTCTCTCTCTCTCTCTCTCTCTCTCTCTCTCTCTCTCTCTCTCTCTCTCTCTCTCTCTCTCTCTCTCTCTCTCTCTCTTGTCTTTTTCTTTCTCGTATGTCTCTCTCTCTCTCTCTCTCGTGTGCGTCTCTCTCTCTCTTGTCTTTTTCTTTCTCGTATGTCTCTCTCTCTCTCTTGTGTGCGTCTCTCTCTCTCTCTCTCTTTCTTTCTTTTGTGTGCATCTCTTTCTCTCTCGTCTCTCTTTCTCTCTTGTGTGCGTCTCTCTCTCTCTCTCTGTCTCTCTCGCTCTCTCTCTCTCTCTCTCTCTCTCTCTCTCTCTCTCTCTCTCTCTCTCTCTCTCTCTCTCTCTCTCTCTCTCTCTCTCTCTCTCTCTCTCTCTCTCTCTCACACTCAAGCAAGCTTCCCCTTGTTGATAAAGCTAAGCAGCGTGTAAAAGACCACTCAACATATCCTCCTTCCCGTAATGCCGTTGACAGCCCAAAAAGAACACCACCTGTTTCAAATCCGAATTAGCCGTCCAGGAAATCCGCCTTTGAATCGATTGTCAAGCCCAGTGTCGTGCCAGACTAACCTCGTCTTCCCTGGTTCCCTCGGTTCTTCAGTGCTGTTTGTGATCGTCTGCAAACGCATTGCACATCGTCGTGATCATGTGCTCGCTGTAGTCTCGGTGTCAAAGAATCACACGCAACGAGACGTGGGACGAGAGTTGTACAAAATAACGTGACTGTGCCTGGGCGTTGCCCGATACTAATTATTATGTTGGTGAATTTTTCAAGTATTGCAATGCTGTCTTTTCTTCTTTTTTTTTCTTCTTCAAAATTGGACAAACACCGGTGATATGACAGTAATTTTGTTTAATCGCATTATGGAAAAATCTAAACTTTTCTGAACACCCGCTGTCAGAGGGGCTGGTAACTCATCAAAATGAGCCGGCCCGGACCAAAAGTAACAGTCAAGCCCGGACGTAAAAGTCTCACAGACCATTTTCTTTTCTTGTTTTTCCTCCTCCTCAGTTTTTATTTTACGAGTATATGTGACATGAATGAAGAACCCATAGGCTAAGTTCAGGCGATAACGTTGTTACTTTAAATCATGCGCAGACAAGACTGAGTGTAGTGTTGATGCTCAATCGGGGTTGTCACTCGCATGACTAGCCTACTGTTAGGCAGTGAGACTAGGTCACTTTAGGAGAGTGTATATATCTACTGTTAGGCAGTGAGACTAGGTTACTTTAGGAGAGTGTATATATCTACTGTTAGGCAGTGAGACTAGGTCACTTTAGGAGAGTGTATATATCTACTGTTAGGCAGTGAGACTAGGTCACTTTAGGAGAGTGTATATATCTACTGTTAGGCAGTGAGACTAGGTCACTTTAGGAGAGTGTATATATCTACTGTTAGGCAGTGAGACTAGGTCACTTTAGGAGAGTCTATCTACTGTTAGGCAGTGAGACTAGGTCACTTTAGGAGAGTCTATCTACTGTTAGGCAGTGAGACTAGGTCACTTTAGGAGAGTGTATATATCTACTGTTAGGCAGTGAGACTAGGTCACTTTATGAGAGTGTATATATCTACTGTTAGGCAGTGAGACTAGGTCACTTTAGGAGAGTGTATATATCTACTGTTAGGCAGTGAGACTAGGTCACTTTAGGAGAGTGTATATATCTACTGTTAGGCAGTGAGACTAGGTCACTTTAGGAGAGTGTATATATCTACTGTTAGGCAGTGAGACTAGGTCACTTTAGGAGAGTGTATATATCTACTGTTAGGCAGTGAGACTAGGTCACTTTAGGAGAGTATATCTACTGTTAGGCAGTGAGACTAGGTCACTTTAGGAGAGTATATCTACTGTTAGGCAGTGAGACTAGGTCACTTTAGGAGAGTATATCTACTGTTAGGCAGTGAGACTAGGTCACTTTAGGAGAGTGTATATATCTACTGTTAGGCAGTGAGACTAGGTCACTTTAGGAGAGTATATCTACTGTTAGGCAGTGAGACTAGGTCACTTTAGGAGAGTGTATATATCTACTGTTAGGCAGTTAGACTAGGTCACTTTAGGAGAGTGTATATATCTACTGTTAGGCAGTGAGACTAGGTCACTTTAGGAGAGTGTATATATCTACTGTTAGGCAGTGAGACTAGGTCACTTTAGGAGAGTGTATATATCTACTGTTAGGCAGTGAGACTAGGTCACTTTAGGAGAGTGTATATATCTACTGTTAGGCAGTGAGACTAGGTCACTTTAGGAGAGTGTATATATCTACTGTTAGGCAGTTAGACTAGGTCACTTTAGGAGTGTATATATCTACTGTTAGGCAGTGAGACTAGGTCACTTTAGGAGAGTATATCTACTGTTAGGCAGTTAGACTAGGTCACTTTAGGAGAGTGTATATATCTACTGTTAGGCAGTGAGACTAGGTCACTTTAGGAGAGTATATCAACTGTTAGGCAGTGAGACTAGGTCACTTTAGGAGAGTATATCTACTGTTAGGCAGTGAGACTAGGTCACTTCAGGAGAGTGTGTATATCTACTGTTAGGCAGTGAGACTAGGTCACTTTAGGAGAGTGTATATATCTACTGTTAGGCAGTGAGACTAGGGCACTTTAGGAGAGTATATCAACTGTTAGGCAGTGAGACTAGGTCACTTTAGGAGAGTGTATATATCTACTGTTAGGCAGTGAGACTAGGTTACTTTAGGAGAGTATATCTACTGTTAGGCAGTGAGACTAGGTCACTTTAGGAGAGTATATCTACTGTTAGGCAGTGAGACTAGGTCACTTTAGGAGAGTGTATATATCTACTGTTAGGCAGTGAGACTAGGTTACTTTAGGAGAGTATATCTACTGTTAGGCAGTGAGACTAGGTCACTTTAGGAGAGTATATCAACTGTTAGGCAGGGAGAATAGGTCACTTTAGGAGAGTGTATATATCTACTGTTAGGCAGTGAGACTAGGTCACTTTAGGAGAGTATATCTACTGTTAGGCAGTGAGACTAGGTCACTTTAGGAGAGTGTATATATCTACTGTTAGGCAGTGAGACTAGGTCACTTTAGGAGAGTATATCTACTGTTAGGCAGTGAGACTAGGTCACTTTAGGAGAGTATATCTACTGTTAGGCAGTGAGACTAGGTCACTTTAGGAGAGTATATCTACTGTTAGGCAGTGAGACTAGGTCACTTTAGGAGAGTATATCTACTGTTAGGCAGTGAGACTAGGTCACTTTAGGAGAGTGTATATATCTACTGTTAGGCAGTGAGACTAGGTCACTTTAGGAGAGTGTATATATCTACTGTTAGGCAGTGAGACTAGGTCACTTTAGGAGAGTGTACGGTCATAATAAAACAACTCACATGACTGTGATTTTCATGTGTGAGTAAGAACGTATTTTAAGGGGCCAATGGGATGTTTACTCGAAAGAAAAATCGTCAAGAAGAAGAAAAAGAAGAAGACGAAGAGGTGAACAACTTGATCATTCGAAACCGCTTTTGCCAGGAAACCTCAAAGAGCCACCTGTTTAATTACGCAGTCAGAGTTGTAATTTTAAAGTTTGGCTGGACTGAATTAGTCTGGGATTCTCATGCTTTGTCTAATTCATTTAATTAAACACGAGGCACAAATCCAGAGATGGGAACCCGGCGGTCTGGAAGAGTTCGGCTGAGGTGCCAAGACAGTAAACCTGTCAGTAGACTGCCTGATTCGAATGGAGAATGATTCTCAACGTGTTGTATTTCACCTCGAAATCACCCTCTGTTTCTGTTACACAATGGACAGTATATGGACAATTGGACTATGGCATTAATGTAGACAATTGAGATTTGGTATTATGTAGACAATTGACATTTGGTATCATGTATACAATTGACATTTGGCATTATGTATACAATTGACATTTGGTATTATGTAGACAATGGACATATGGCATAGATGCAAAGAATTGATATTTAGCATTATATAGACAATTGACATTTTGTATTATGTAGACAATGGACATTTGGCATTATGTAGACAATTGACATTTGGCATTAATGTAGACAATTGAGATTTGGTATTATGTAGACAATTGACATTTGGTATCATGTATACAATTGACATTTGGCATTATGTATACAATTGACATTTGGTATTATGTAGACAATGGACATTTGGCATTATGTAGACAATTGACATATGGCATAGATGCAAAGAATTGATATTTAGCATTATATAGACAATTGACATTTTGTATTATGTAGACAATGGACATTTGGCATTATGTAGACAATGGACACTT
This sequence comes from Littorina saxatilis, assembly GCF_037325665.1. NCBI lineage: Eukaryota > Metazoa > Mollusca > Gastropoda > Littorinimorpha > Littorinidae > Littorina > Littorina saxatilis. Next base: position 93,890,085 of record NC_090246.1, read on the forward strand.
GGTATAATGTAGACAATTGACATTTGCCGTTATATAAACAATTGACATTTGACATTGTGTAGACAATAGACATTTAGTATTATGTAGACAATTGGTATTATGTAGACAATGGACATTTGCCATAATGTAGACAATTGACATTTGGCATTATGTAGACAATGGACATTCAGAAAAAGACTGATTCTCAACTTGTTCACTGTTTACACTCCATGGGCTACCGAGCACCTCGAGTGTTATCTATGATAAGCTATATCATCTTTTCAACAGGGGTCGTAGATTGGCGATTGGGGCGCCGTCTTGCTGTGTGCGTTTTGTCGAAGGTTCGAACACCAATAGACGATTTTCGGAAATAACTCCGTCGGGTTTGTATAGGTTGTTGTTTTCTTCGGAAACCTCTACCAAACATTGGAGGGGCCAATCACTAGCGAGTGTTGTACATGAAACACGTGGACGGAATTCTTCTAAAGGGACAGGAAGGGTAGTTTTGGGGGATTTGCTCAAGTTGACTTTACTGTACACACTGGTTAGTATTAGTGCGTATCACCTCCCCCCCCCCTCCTCCCGTGCACCTCCTCTTAACCCCGTACCGCAGTGTAGATTTACTACGAAACGAAGACAACTCAAAAAACATGTTAACACAAAATGATGTCAGTCGAAACAGCTCCGACAGCAACAACATCACCACGCTCACACACACACACACACACACACACACACACACACACACACACACACACACACACACTCTCACTCACACACACAAACACACACACTCACACACACACACACACTCACACACACACACACTCACACTCACACACACAAACACACACACACGAACACACATACACACACACACACACACACACACACACACTCACACTCACACACACAAACACACACACACACACACGAACACACATACACACACACACACACACACACACACACTGCTCTGCTCGGCTCTGTTTTATCACCCTCCCTATAACTAAAATACTCTGTCATCCCACTCAGCCAAGCACGTGCAACACAGTATGGACAGTGCGTTGAGAGGTATTGACGCTGTTTTATGCTTTTTCCACCAACATTGAGTTCCGGCTCCCCGCTGTCTCTCGGTCGAAGAAAAACTACTTGCCTTGAGAGTAATGAATGAATCCAATTAGAGATGGGCTGGAGCACGACATCTTCTTTTAGAAAAACAAAACAGTAACATTAAATACCTCTGCTGCGGAACACTGTTTTAGGTACAGTTTTCCCACGTACTCCCTTCCCCGGCCCCAAAGAAAAACAAGTCGCGTAAGGCGAAAATACAATATTTAGTCAAGTAGCTGCCATTTTTCAGCAAGACCGTATACTCGTAGCATCGTCAGTCCACCGCTCATGGCAAAGGCAGTGAAATTGACAAGAAGAGCGGGGTAGTAGTTGCGCTAAGAAGGATAGCACGCTTTTCTGTACCTCTCTTTGTTTTAACTTTCTGAGCGTGTTTTTAATCCAAACATATCATATCTATATGTTTTTGGAATCAGGAACCGACAAGGAATAAGATGAAAGTGTTTTTAAATTGATTTGGACAATTTAATTTTGATAATAATTTTTATATATTTAATTTTCAGAGCTTGTTTTTAATCCGAATATAACATATTTATATGTTTTTGGAATCAGCAAATGATGGAGAATAAGATAAACATAAATTTGGATCGTTTTGAAAATTTTTATTTTTTTTTTACAATTTTCAGATTTTTAATGACCAAAGTCATTAATTAATTTTTAAGCCACCAAGCTGAAATGCAATACCGAAGTCCGGGCTTCGTCGAAGATTACTTGACCAAAATTTCAACCAATTTGGTTGAAAAATGAGGGCGTGACAGTGCCGCCTCAACTTTCACGAAAAGCCGGATATGACGTCATCAAAGACATTTATCAAAAAAATGAAAAAAACATTCGGGGATTTCATACCCAGGAACTCTCATGTCAAATTTCATAAAGATCGGTCCAGTAGTTTAGTCTGAATCGCTCTACACACACACACACACACACACAGACAGACAGACAGACGCACATACACCACGACCCTCGTTTCGATTCCCCCTCGATGTTAAAATATTTAGTCAAAACTTGACTAAATATAAAAATCAGGGAGACTTAACCTTTGCCGTGCTTCCTGGGTTCACACAAACCCATACTTTTAAAGAGTAGTAGTGACTGTAACTATTCCTCTGCCGACGGCGCGGGTTCTGCTACACCCATAATTACCAAAGCGGCGGAACAGTGTCTGTCTGCCTGTTTCTCTACAAGAGACTGTCTGTCTCTCTGTCTGTCTGTCCGTATCTCCCTGTCTGTATGTCTGTTGTCAGTTGCTCTGTCTGTCTGTCTGTCTATCCGTCTATCTGTCTATCCGTCTATCTGACTGTCTGTCTATCTCACTGTCTGTCTCTGTCTCTCTCTCTGTCTCTCTCTGTCTCTGTCTCTGTCTCTCTCTCTTAGTCTCTCTCTCTGTCTCTCTCTCTTAGTCTCTCTCTCTCTGTCTCTCTTTCTTAGTCTCTCTCCCTCTCTCTTTCTTAGTCTCTCTCTCTCTCTTTCTTAGTCTCTCTCTCTCTCTTTCTTAGTCTCTCTCTCTCTTTCTTAGTCTCTCTCTCTCTTTCTTAGTCTCTCTCTCTCTTTCTTAGTCTCTCTCTCTCTCTTTCTTAGTCTCTCTCTCTCTCTCTTTCTTAGTCTCTCTCTCTTTCTTAGTCTCTCTCTCTTTCTCTCTCTCTTTCTTAGTCTCTCTCTCTCTCTCTCTTTCTTAGTCTCTCTCTCTCTCTCTCTTTCTTAGTCTCTCAGTCTCTCTCAGTCTCTCCCCCCCCCCCTCTCCCTCCCCCTCTCCCTCCCCTGCAAGAGGTCGGTGAAGGGAGAAACTCGATGCACCCACTGAAGTAGCGCTGTGGGTTTCCCTGAACCCACCCCGTCGTTAGAGAAATAAACGGTAAAAACCCTCTTTCAAATGTATGGGTTCAGACAAACCCGCATCGTCGTTAGAGAAATAAACGGTAAAAACCCTCTTTCAAATGTATGGGTTCAGACAAACCCGCATCGTCGGGCGTGTGTAGTCAAAAGCGGCATCCGGCAAAGGTTAAAATTGAGTGAATTTACTGTTTATGACTTGGAACAGAACATTTGAAATCGTTACAGGGAGCAAGGGTTTTTTTTTTTAATTTTTTTTTTAGGGCGTTTCACCGTAGGCTGAATGATGTTCTTTAAAATGGATTTGTTTTAAAAGGCTTTAATTTGAAATGATGTTTTTTGTTCTCCTTCTTGTGGAGATTGAAGTGTGTGTGTGTGTGTGTGTGTGTGTGTGTGTGTGTGTGTGTGTGTGTGTGTGTGTGTGTGAATGTTTGTGCGTGCCTGCGTGCGTGCGTGCGTGTAGGCGTGCAGGCATGCGTGTGCGCGCGTGAGTGTGTGTGTGTGTGTGTGTGTGTGTGTGCGTGCGTGCGTGCGTGTGCATGTGCGGGCGTTTTTTGTAAGTGTCTGATAACGCGCGAGCATGCCAATATGCGTGTGCTCTTGTGTTTATTGTCTATTTATCACGTGCTCAAAAGCAGTTTGTCACCTACGTCCAAGAAAAGCCAAACCCCACAACCAGAAGAGAGACAGAAGCATTACCCACAAAATCACACAATTGTCTCGCATTGAAACACGAAACACAGCCACAAGAGCAAATACATCCTGAAATAGCGTGACCAGATACATAAAAGACATTGAAACAACTCGGTTTGCGGGTGGAGAGAAAATAGACTAGACGCGAACAACGTCACTAAGGTCACCTCAATCTCCCCTGGTGAATGAACGGTGTTCTCATGTTTCCATTCTCCCCTAAAAATACATTGCTTTTCTTCCTACTCCGTCATTAATCAAATACTCACTCTGGAAATAATCCAGCGTAAGTTCTTTGTGATTTTGTTTAAGGCCGACATCGAATCACTCACACTCACAAATACTCGAGGCTCTGGAAATATACCAGTGTCAGTTCTTTGTGATGCTGTGTAATATGGCATTCCGTTTGTCAAATAATTATTTGGATACTTTTTCATGTTTTTTTCACCAGTTTTAGCTAAATAATCATTATTTAGAAGCTCATGTGCTAAATAAGTAATTGTTTATAAACAATGTAAAACAATTCTAAATAATTTTTTGTTTACGTAAACAATTCATTATTTACCTAAACAATTCATTGTTTACGTAAATAATTCATTGTTTACGTAAATAATGATTTATTTACGTAAACAATATATTATTTAGTCTTATATTACATTGTTTATAAAGAATCAGCAATGTTGCTAAATAAATCATTATTTACGTAAACAATGAATTATTTACGTAAACAATGAATTGTTTAGCCAACACATTTTCCATTATTTAGGGGTTTCTAGGATTCGCTTCTGAACTAAGTTTTATGTCTTTCAGTGATTACTATAATTGAATACAAGGTCTCTCCACACACTCTTATCTTAAAATAGCTGTTGTTTGGATATTATTTTATTTATTTTACAAGCCGAGTACGAAAATAACTGATCTCATACACAGTCAACGGTCAAGGTCAATTAAGGTGTTTCCCTGCCGGGAGTGTTTAGTGTTTGCATTTTCTTGCTTGAAGTTGTTGAAACACAGTTTTTTCCCCCTTATGTTCTCTGTTCTGTTTATGTCCCAACAACATGCCTGTCTTTCCATTTCTCTTCCTTTCATCGTTTCATTTCAAAGAGAAAAGTAAAAACAGCTGTGAACCGTCCGTTGAAAAACGGGAAACAATGCCTCCGACGCGTTCCGAGAAGACTCTGGAGTGACTTCCCTTGCCTCATGCACAGGCCTCATGCAAAACATTGCGATCGGGCGAGAAGCGAAAATATTCTGAGCGATTGTTACCAGAGGAGAGGCGGCGATACCACCAGAAGATTTTGGAGATTGACGGGAATGATCCGTATGACATTCTCAACCAGGTGCTGGTCAGCAAATCCGGACGATCTGCCAGAGCTGAGTTACATCAACATCGTAAATTATTTTGTGCTTGGCAAGAGTGCATACACTGTGAGCAGCTGAAAAGCTTACAACAGTTTGGATTCCTACCGACTTTTTGTCTCTGGCTGGGTGAGGGATGTCAAGTGCTACAGCCCAGAACTCTGTCATTTCTGCAAAGGTAAGAATGTGCTTTCAGTTTACAATGAATGAACGTGAGTGTTCTCTGTCTTGTGTTGCTGATATCACAAGTTGCAGTTCAGGATATTGTGTTGAGGCTTTGTCTTTGATATATTCTTCGCTTCAGTTTGTATTCTGGACTACGACAAAAGCTGTAGATAGTCTTGAATATATTTATATTTTGAAATAGCTTGCAAAATATTATATAAATTTATAATGAGCTTCATGTTCATATTCAGTTAAAAATCTGTTGTTTACTTTTCATTGTTAAGGTTATTGTAAAGCACGTTATGTGCGTCTTAGAGTTATATTCATTCGATTGACCTAGCTGAATGCTGATTTGTGCGACCTTCAATATATTTTTCAGATTCTTCATTCACAACGCCTTAATGAACCAGCACTTTCTCCTTGGATCATCGCCACTTCTGATGGCAACATACTGGCAGCACACTGTACCTGCATGGCCGGAGTTGGAGAAACCTGGCATGGCCGGAGTTGGAGAAACCTGCACACACGTCCCTTCACCTTCAAGGAGTCAGCTGTTGAGTGTGCTGTGGCAGACCGCCATTTCTGTTTGGAATCTAACAGTGAGGGGATGCTTTGTCTGCGCAAAGACCACCCATACTTTAGTCAAGTACAGTGCCAGATTGTTATGACCAGTTCCTCCTACTGCGATTTCATGGTGTGGACTACTGTGGATAAAGTTATTGTCCGAGTATTGCCTGACTGTGATTTTTGGGCAATGTGTGTGGAGAAAGCTTTGAAAGTGTTCAGACTCGCAGTTCTTCCAGAGCTAGTTGGAAACTGGCTGGACAGAGAAGCTGAGCCTCTACAAGCAGTGGATGTGAACCAGGAGCAGCTGCAAACACCAGCCGTGAAACGCAGCAAGAAACAGTGACAATGCCAGACTCGCTTGCTCATGTGTGTGGGAAAACAAACATCATGTATGACTGTACACATAGAAAGTGGCAGTAGTAAAGTTGTAGAGAGGGAGAGAATACATCGAACGCAGAAGAAGAAGAAGAAGAGAGGGAGAGAAAAGAGAGCATGTAATGTTTTAAATCACAGTTCACACTCACAGAGAAGTTATTAATTGTTCCATTCTTGTTTCATTTTATTCTTAAAGTAAAATCATGCACAGATGTACTCATGTAGACATACATTTTGTTTAGGATCACCGACCACAATACAAAATCAAGTGCTACAAGTATAAATTATGATGCATACAGGACCTTATTTTGTGATTGTTTTACATCCACTGCTGTGAATAACAAAGAATCATGAGCAGTTTGATTATCAACTTATTCAGCCAGGTATATTGTTCATTCTCCTTGTTCAATGTTTCCAGTGACACGGATTGGCTGCTTGATTTAGGGAACAAATAAGAGTGTGTGGTCCAGCGTAGTTCTGCATCAGTACAGTCAAGTAATACAGTGTTTAAATTGGCAGTGGAACTGAAAGTTAGTTTCTATTATCAACTAGTTCTGTTTTGATGACAACAAAATTGAACACATTTATTTCTGCAAAAAAGCGCACAGGTCTTTGATCATAATGAATAGTTAATGACTCACATACCCACAGTATGTTATTTCAATTTTGAACATTTAGTGAAAGTGTTCTCTTCACTTTGGCTTCATACCTGCAATACTGGTAGTGGTATGTTCAGTGTTGCTTGCAGTTGCATGTTATTGGTAGTTTAAATGTGTGCTCGCATTTCAAGTGTAGGCCATTTAATTTTTCAATGCTCCTTATCTTGTTTCCTGTGTAGCTCTTTTGAGGTTAATCAGCATAATTCAACCTTTGTCAGTTGTGTCAATACATGTCACATTTATGCAAAATGATTTCAAAGTGTACATGTTAAAGTGGTGTGTGTGTGTGTGTGTGTGTGTGTGTGTGTGTGTGTGTGTGTGTGTGTGATAGAAAGAGTGAAATCTGCTCTTGAATTGGAAGGAAATGGCAGCAGGTCAGATCATACACATGTATATTCAAATTCAAGATTCCATCCAGTGAAAACATGATAACAGACAAGAAGAGCAAACGCTCGATCGAGTCACTTTCGCAGTTCTGAATATTATATGAGGCATCAGATGGACAGGAAGAAATTGCTATTCACAACACAATACAGATGTAAATAATTTGATGTAAAGAATAATCCTATAAAGTTTGAATCAAATCCGATGAATAGTTTCAGAGATATGATATTTCAATTTTTTTCCTTCAAGACATACCTGTGACCTTGAAAAAGGTCAAAGGTCACCAAAGCAGACGTCAAAGTGTAGAGGTCACTGGGAGTCACGTTCACATAAAATTTGAGCCCGGTCACTTTTATAGTTTCCGAGAAAAGCCCAACGTTAAGTTGTGTGTTGCCGAACAGAAAAGGCTAGTTATCTCCCTTGTTTTTCTGATAACGTTCGTAAAAGGCTACAGATGTAAATACTTTGATGTAAAGAATAATCCTACAAAGTTTCAATCACATCCGATGAACTTTGTCAAAGATATAAAATGTCTAATTTTTCCTTTGACGCTGACCTGTGACCTTGAAAAAGGTCAAAGGTCAACGAAACCATCGTTAAAGTGTAGAGGTCATTGGAGGTCACGACTAAACAAAATATGAGCCGGATCGCTTTGATAGTTTCCGAGAAAAGTCCAACGTTAAGGTGGTGTCTACGGACGGCCGGCCGGACGGCCGGCCGGACGGCCGGCCGGACGGACGGCCGGCCGGACGGCCGGCCGGACAGACTAACACTGACCGATTACATAGAGTCACTTTTTCTCAAGTGACTCAAAAAACTGTTGCTACTGCTCATGTGAGACACCTGAATCAGATACATGTACAATACACCACAGTTTAATTAACACATTCTTTAAACAATGCCTTCATCTTCAAATTCAAGATTCCGTCCAGTGAAAACATAACAGAAAGACTATTGCTACTGCTCATGCTTGACATCAGAATCAGATACAATACACCACAGTTTAATTAACATATTCTCTAGTCTAAACAATGCCTTCAGTTCACGAGGCTGTGTTTATGCAGCGTCACAGCAAGAATCACATGATACCAGTGCAAACATTGACAAGCCCAGATGATACAGTGACTATTTTGTCCAGTGTTACCACTTCTTCCTCTTCCCTTGCAAACAAAAGATCAGTCAGAATATCAGAGTTCAGAATTTTGTACTTTCCACAAAGAATACCGATAACTCGTTCAACATAAATTCTCAGATTAGCTAGTTTGCGTGCTGTAAGCTGACTCTTCCCTCTTGTAAAGGCAGGGATTTTCACTTGTGCACCTCTCATAGCCACTAGTTCATTAATGTCAAATCCCCTGTCGGCCAAAATCACATCATTTTGTACAATATTGTCTAGATACCCACTATTTGCAGTGATGTGCTTGTCACTTGAAAGCCCACCCCACCCTTTAGAAATAAAAGAATTATGGCCTTGAGGTGTAATTGATATTAGGTATTTAATTGTATTGTTGTGCTTGTAGTTTGACCAGGTGAGTGCACTAGCATCAACACTGGAGGGTCTCTCAATGAATATATTTCAAAACAGTCAATAATGGACACTACTCTGCATCTTGAACACACACGGCCAGTACATGTACTGTGCAACTGACCTTGCCACGGAACGATCCAAGGGGGGCAATCTCAGTCATCTCAAAGAGGGAAATCCAAACGCAATCCGCTTTGTTCGATTTTACGGGCTTGGACGATAGAGAAAAATAAGAAAAGCAAAAGCTGGAGTCCAGTCTGGACGAAACTGCTATCAAGAACGCAGAATTAATTTCTTCTGAGTTTTTTTTTAGCCGTAAGCGCCATGTTAAACTGCTGTTCACAATGCGGCCGCAGTGAAACCAACAAAGGGGCCTCACTATGGAAGAGTTTCCTGCTCCGATAAACATGGTGCTTACGGCTAAAAAAAAACTCAGAAAAAGCAATTCTGCGTTCTTGATAGCAGTTTCGTCCAGACTGGACTCCAGCTTTTGCTTTTCTTATTTTTCTCTATCGTCCAAGCCCATAAAATCGAACAAAGCGGATTGCGTTTGGATTTCCCTCTTTGAGATGACTGAGATTGCCCCCCTTGGATCGTTCCGTGCCAAGGCCAGTTACACGGTACTGGCCGTGTGTGTTCAAGATGACTACTCTGTTCCATGGATAGGGAAGGAATTGTGGCGGTAGACTTGTCTTTATACTTCGCCTGTCTGTCCAGAAAACAAGTGGCTGCAGTCTGTGGTACATGATATGCACAGTCTCGTGAAAAACTTTGCTGGCAGTTGTTCTTGACACAGAAAAGATGTATGCCAGGTGTTGCAGAGGTGTGTTAAGGCGTATATATGCATGAATGAGAGCTTGAAACTGTGTCAGTGCTCTGCGCGAGTGTGTTGGCAAATGCCATGCAAGAAAATCAAATAATGTAACAAGTGTGAAGAAATTAGAAATCCCAGAAAAATATCGTACAGTATCGTCATTGTCCCTCAAAGAATCAAGTGTCATTTTTTTTCTTGGCAAGTTCGTCTTTAAGTTCCCGAGTTTCTAGCACCAGCCTGTTTAGTTCATCCCGTTGCTGCTTTTCTTCATCTTTAGAAATCCAGGCAAAATTGTCATAGGTTTCAGTCTGGCAGTAAGTACCGCCACAGTCACCTCTCTCGGGAAGAGGAGCAGCCAGTTCTGCTGTATCCGAAGTACCTTCACTTTCGCCATCAACAGCATCCTCTGCTAAATTAGGGTGAGAAGGAGTTGACTCACTCCCCACAAGCTTCTTCCTCTCCTTGAGTCTCTGGTACTGTCCTTGTTGGGCTGTCAGGCTGTGTCCCTGCACCGTACCCAAGTTTCAAAGTAGGTGTTTACTTCTCACAGATGGTTGCCCTGCAGAAAAAATCAAAGGCAAATGTATTGTAAATTATGGATTGGGAGTTATTTTAAAAATAAGTCACCCAAACAAAATGAATGAGTAAATCTAGACACAGATCTACCCTTTAAAACTGAACTATAAAGTTGTATCAACAATGACCATTTAGTGTTCAAATAAATTCTGATTATCAAATCCAAGTATTTCACACCTTCTCACAAGTCATGGTTTTGGGCAACCATGATAAGTTGTTATACTGAGAGTAAGTGTAAGACTGACTCACTCAGTCATAGACTGCACTCGGTGCATGGACTGACCGACTGTCTGCACACTACCATCACAACACAGCTTGCATAAAACACAGACTAACCAAGGCAGGTGAACAAAAGCATGAGTACTTACCATTGACAAAATGATCAGAGCACACGTATCTCCTAGCTGTTGATTCAAAGTTCAAATTCTTCAGCTGAAGCTGTGCCAACCATTCTCGCCCGCGTCGTGCAGTCAAATCCCTTGTCTCTTTGCCCTTTCCGTTGACAACAAATGGAACAGAAAAGAATCTTCTGTCCCTATCTCTATCTTGTCTGTTATGGCAATGTTTAACACTACAACTAGAGACCATGTCGATAAATGCGGAAGATTCAGAGTGCAGATTTCGCGTGTTGCCTTCTCGCGAGTTCCGCCGGAATGCCAGAGGCAAGGCCGGACAACTCTGCACACGACTGTGTGACGTCATCGCGTCAGAGCTCATACCAAGTTGTGTTGTGTTGTGTAACCTACAGATAAAAAAAAAAGTGTAATCATGCAGTAAGAGAAATGGAAAGAGAAAGTTTTTGTTGAGACAGAACAGAAAACTTAGGACGGAAAACTTTTTTTCAACAACTTCAAGGGAGAGAATGCAAACACTAAACACTCCCGGTTATGACCTTGACCTTTTGTTTGTTTTCGCATTCAGTTCTTTTCGTACGGCAATTTCAGCTTGTAAAATATACAAATTTACGAACATTTTCTGATAAATAATGTTTGGAGATACCTTGTATTAAATTATAGTATATACACAAAGAAAAAAAATGAAGCTTAGAAGTCAATTCTTGATTCCCCTAAATAATGAAAACTGCTTTCCCTAAACAATTCATTGTTTACGTAAATAATTCATTGTTTACGTAAATAATGATTTATTTAGCAACATTGCTGATTCTTTATAAACAATGTAATATAAGTCTAAATAATATATTGTTTACGTAAATAAATCATTATTTACGTAAACAATGAATTATTTACGTAAACAATGAATTGTTTAGGTAAATAATGAATTGTTTACGTAAACAAAAAAATATTTAGAATTGTTTTACATTGTTTATAAACAATTACTTATTTAGCACATGAGCTTCTAAATAATGATTATTTAGCTAAAACTGGCGAAAAAAACATGAAAAAGTATCCAAATAATTATTTGACAAACGGAATGCCATAGTGTAAGGCCGACATCGAATCATTCACTCTCACAAATACTCGCTCTTGAAATATAACAGCGTCAGTTATGTGTGATGCTGTTAACCCGTGATTTGTAAAAATGTAAAAACATTTTACAAATCACGTCGAACCTAAAACCGCGATTTGTAAAAATGTAAAAATATCGCATTCCACAAAGTAATGCATGCCTTTTATTATTATTATTTTTTCTTGTTTAGAGCCTCTACGCATGAGTGGTGGGGGTGGTTTTAGATCCACATCCCATTTTGGTGCAATCCCATTTTGCCACCGTCCCATTTTTTGCCCCATCCCATTTTTGCGACATTTCACAAGCCTAGCGTCATTTTACTAACATGTCACAACAATAGTGCGACATCCCATTTTGACACCATATCCCATTTGGCCGCCATGCCGTTTCACCGCCATTCCATTTTGCCCCCATCCCATTGTCGCGACATTTCACAAGCCAAGCGTCATTTTACTACCGTGTCATTACAATAGCGCGACATCCCATTTTGACACCATCCCATTGGCCGCCATCCCATTTTTGATTTATTCTTCTTGCCAAGCCTCACTATACTATTATACTGCGTTATTCAACTAGGAAGACATTCCGTTTACGCGAAATCACATTTTTGCCACAATCCAAAATGTCGCGAAATAGGGATGGCGGCGAAATGGGATGATGGCAAAACGGCATGGCGACAAAATGGAATGTGGCGCTAGTGGTATGACACGGTGGTAAAATGACACTTGGCCAGTGAAATGTCGCAAAAATGAGATGGGGGCGAAATGGGCTAACGGCTTCTTCTTCTTGGCGTTCGCAGAGGTTACACAATTACTCCAGCACTGGTGATAAATGTTGTCGTTTTCTCCAACTCCTGTCGACTGCCGTATAGTTTGGTCTGCAAGGGAGTTGGTGACGGCCACACTTCTTTTCGTTCCTCATCTAGTAAGGGACATCGCTGTAAGATGTGTTCCGCTGTTTGGTCTTCTTGACCGCAGGCACAGGTTGGTGATGGCGCCAGCTTGAACTTTCGGTTCATGTGAGCATTGAGCCTGTTGTGGCCAGTACGCAGCCTGATGAGTTTGACTTGCTGCTCTCTGGACAGTGTGTGGTAGTCATCTCTGTTTGTCCTTGGCCTCATCAATGCCTTGATGATTGTCTTCTGCTCACTAAAGCTGACACTGTTTTCAGGTTGGTCTTCCACGGCTCCTTCTTTCGCCAGCTCATCTGCCCTTTCATTTCCTGGTATCCCACAGTGTGCTGGTATCCACTGGAGGACAACTCTTCTGGTTTGTCTGACCATCTGTAATGCTTTGGCCAGCTGTGGGAGTTTGTCGTTCTCTAGGGCCTGAAGGACTGAAAGGGCGTCCGAGAGGAAGACAACTTGGTAGCAAGGGTCTGCGGAGTCCTGAACCAAGGAGGCGGCCTGCATGAGAGCTTCTGCTTCTGCTTTATAGTTTGTGCAGTGTTTGCCAGTGGCAACGCTGGAAGTAGCTGTATGTCCCCCAGGGAACTGGATGAGAATGCCTGCACCTCCATTGAGCACGGCGTTAGTTGCTGATCCATCGGTGTATACATGGATCCACGCCTCTTTTGGGTACTGTTCGTCGATCAGGGCTAAGGTGAGTGCCTGTCGAGCTGTGTCATTCTGATCTTCTCCTGAGGTAACATGTGGAACACTGGTGCAGATCTGGATGCCTGGTTTCTCTGTTGCCTTGGGGGTTTCCTCTTCTTCTTGGGTCAGAGGTAGAGTGTTCTGTGGGAGGACTTCCTTGTACTGTCGAGAAAGTCTCTTGCTCTCGTGTACAAAACTGCTCCGTTTGAGCCGGTTCTTGGTGAGGTTGCTCAGTCTGTGCTTCATGGGGTGGTCGGGTAGGCACTTGAGCTTCTCGGCCTGTACCATAGTCTTGGCTTCTCTTCTCTGACAGAGGGGTTGGATGGTGGTAAGCTTCTCCATTTCCTTGATGGGCGTGGATTTCATTGCACCAGTGATGAGTCGGAGGGCCTGGTTTTGCACACGGTCAAGGGTCTGCAGGTTTGTCTTGGCTGAGGTTGACCACGCTGTGGAGCCGTACTCGAGGTGGGGTCTGATTGTTCCCTGGTATACTGTCTTCAGTATCTTCTCGTTCGCTCCCCAGGTGGTACCTGCCAGCTTCCTGAGTATGGCTAGCTTGCGCCGGGCCTTCGTCTCTGCCTGTGCAATGTGTGGTTTCCAGGTCTGCCGTCTATCAAAGGTGACACCAAGGTACGTTGCTTCTTCATCCTCTCTCAGAGGAGTTCCACCAAGCCTAATGGTTCCGGCTTTCTGCTTTGGCGACAGTGTGAATAGGGTGGTGGAGGATTTCTCCTTGTTGATGGAGACGCACCAATCTTCTGCCCAAGCGTTCAGCCTATCTGCCGCTTGCTGCATTCTGTAGGTGGCAGTACTTGCGTGCTCCTCCTTGCACCAGATCACAAGGTCGTCTGCGTAGAGAGCAGCTTTGATCCCCTTGGGCATCTCAGACACCAGATCGTCGATGAAGAGAAGGAAGAGTGTGGGGGAGAGGACTCCGCCCTGAGGGACGCCATGACGAAGGAGGAACTTCTTGCTTTTGGTCTGGTCGACGTTAACTCTTGCCCTGCGGTTATAGAGGTAAGAGCGAATCCACTGGTACATGTTGCTGGACACGCCTTTCCTCAGCAGTTTTACAAGGAGTCCATCTTTCCAGACCTTGTCAAAGGCCTTCTGAAGATCTATCCAGGTGACGAAGACCAGCTTCTGTTCCTGAAAGGCATCTTCAACTTCTTGCGCCAGGTAAGTGACCTGATCTTCAGTGCTGCGGAACTGTCGGAATCCAGCTTGTTCAGGGGCGAGGAGGTTCCTGGATTCCAGGTACCACCTGAGGCGCTCGTTCACAATTCTCTCCAGGGTCTTCACAACACAGCTGGTGAGGCTGATTGGGCGATAGCTGGTGGCCTTCTTTGGATCCTTCCCTTTTTTTAAGATGGGGATCATGATCGCTTCTCGCCAGAGTTGTGGTAGCGATCCTTCTTGCCAGCTGCTGTTGAAGACCTCGAGTAGCTTGTTCTCTGCTGCACTACCAAGGTGGGTTAGCATCTCGTTGGTGATGCCGTCTGGGCCAGGGGACTTCTTCGCCTTTGACTTTTTCAGAGCTGAGTGCAGCTCGTGGAGTGTGAGTGGTTGACTCATGGCGTCCACTGTCGACTGTCTGGCAGGTCTCTCTCTTTTCTCTCTTCTTGCTTCTCTCTGTTTCTCGGGGCTAACATGGAGGTTGCTCTCAGCTGCATAGCTTTCAGCAAATTGGTTGGCAGCATGCTTTCCAGTTAGCACCTTCTCGTTCTCTTCTAATGTGATCTTTCCTCTGCTGGTGTTCTCATCATTCAACTGCTTGGTGAGCCTCCAGAGCTTTCTGCCATCCTTCTCAAGGTTCAGAGAGCTTGTTTTCTCTTGCCAGCTTCTCCGTCTTGCCTGTAGCTTCTTTTTGAGAAATTTGGCTTTGGCTTCCTGGAGGCGGATGTTGTTGTTTTGTGACGGGTTGACTTCTGCTTCCCTTCTGGCGTCTGCCAGATCATCATCCAGTTCCTGCAATTCATTGCTCCAGTAGGGCTTATAGTCTCTCCTGGCACCCCTGGGAATGGACTCACGCGCTGCTCTGAGGATGCTCATGTTGAAGTCCTTCGCCACCATGTTGATGTCTCGACCCTCGACTCTGATGTCTTTGGTGAGTTCGCTGGTGCGATGTCTAAAGAGGAACCAGTTCGCTCTTTTGTAGTTCCACCGTGGGAAGGAAGCTTCAGTGCAGGACTCCATGCCCAGGGTCAAAAAGACTGGCCGATGGTCACTTCCACCTAGCTGTTCTCCGACATCTCTGCTGGTTAGCTGGTGCATGTCTTCCGTGCAGAAGGCTAGGTCAGGGGTTGATGTAGTGTGCCATCTTCTGGAGTAGAATGTAGGGCAGTCAAAGGGACTGTTCAAAAGGATGAGACCTTTGTCGTCCTGCCAGTTCTCCACCTCTTCTCCTCTCCGATCCAGGTGGTCATATCCCCAACTCTGTGAATGACTGTTGAAGTCACCCACCACGATGAAGTTGGAGGCCTTTGCGGGGATCGTGTCAAGGGCGAGGTGTCTATCATTGGGGCAGTAGAAGTTGACAAGATGGAATTCTGATGTCTTCGTCTGGATTCGAATCACCTGATATTCGGAGTCCTCCATGTGCGTTTCTATCAAACAGGCATTGATGTTGTTCCTGATGAGGGTCAGGATTCCTCCTTTGCTTCGGTCTGTTCTGTCGGACCTAAGGCATTGGTAGCCTCTCACTTTGAAGGACTTTTGGGGTGTCAGGTGCGTCTCCTGAATACAGCAGATGTTGATGTTCTTCTCATGCAGGATATGCTCCAACTCTGTCTTCTTGTTCAGGATACTTTCTGCGTTCCAGTGCATGACCTGAAAAGGTCGCTGCTGACTGGGTTTCTTCCCGGTTGTGGTGGTGCCAGTCACTTTCCTCCCGCGTCCCCTGGCGTGACAAGACGGACGGGAGGGACCTCCAGTAGTTGGGGCTGGGTCCCTATGAGGCATGGGACCCGACGCTGCTCCACCCTGGGGGGTCCTCAATGGGCGAGCGCCATTTCCATCTGTGCTGGTTGATTGTGTCATCATTTGCGTAAGTGCGTGTACCCGTGGTTTGTTAGAATGCGCCGTGCGGCCCGGGTCCTCCGTCTTCAGCATTCGGGGTTTTCTGTCGGGGTTACCTCACCCTTAGCTCATGGCCCGTACGTCCTACCCTGAGAGCACAGGGGGATTTGCCGGGATCCCACCCGGAGCCAGTTTGGTCCGCGGCCGCAAGCGGCTGATCTCCATATCTGAAGACCGTTCCCCTATCCGCCACCCGGGGACGCGCTGGGTTGGGGGTGGTCGCCCCACTGAAAATCCCACACTGGGTTAAGAAAGATCAGCCTGTCCCAGTGGGCTAACGGCGAAACGGGTTGCGCCAAAATGGGATGTGGAGTTAATGGTACATGACATGGAGGTAAAATGACACTTGGCATGTAACCGGCCCCCGTGGCGCAGTGGTTAGCGCATCGGACCGCGGGCCGGGAGATCGTGGTACGAATCCCATAAGGGGTGCGTGGGTTTTTTCGAGCTTCGATCGGCTCCTACCCAGAGTGGAAGTGTTAAAGGTGGTCGTCTACATTTTTGCTTTTTTTTCAATAATCTTATGGTTAGATTTCGCTAAAAAGTTATGTCAGATGATGAATGAACCATGGGGAAAAAAGTTATAAAAAAAAATATAGAAAAAAAGATTTTATTTTTGGGTAGCGTGACTCACGCTTCCAATATTTTGTTTTCTGTTTGCTGAGAACATGTGCTTTGCCTAAAAATACTGACCAATCAAATTCATGTCACTATGCTTATTGCCACGCCCAAACAAGTGCAGCAACAGTTTGACACTGGAGCGTTGTCCACGCTTTTTTTTAAACGCACGAAATGCACGGGGTTTGAGAGGAGTTTTGCGCTTGGCATTTTCCAAATAAGGATATCCTACTATGAGTACTACGCTGGAATACTACAATGAATTTTCAAACGGCTACACTGGCTTCGTCTTTCCTGATCGAAAGGGGGTGTATTGTTGATATTTGTAGATAATAGACTCTGCATTTTAATGGTCAAATGGCGATTTCGGTATACAAATGTAGACAAGGACCTTTAAAGTTCCAATGGGAAGGCTGGGATCACACAGCCGAGTGTCATTCACTCCACGAATGCGATTGAAAAAAACTTGACTCGATTCTTGTGACCCTGCTCAGGGCTCTCATGGTGACCTTGGTCCCAGTGTTCCTGTTCCAGCCATCCCTGAATATTCTGCTGCCGGCCTGGGATGCTCCAGGGGGGTCGACGGAAGGACGCAGTGGCGGTCTGCTCTCTGAGGAGACGCTCGCTCAGTCTGGCTCCGCGACTTAACAGTCAGTGTCGTAAGTAGAGGGCTTAGTAGGTAGCGGTGCCTGTGTCCCTGGCCAGGAACAGGACCATACGGAACACCATCGAAGTGACTCAGCAGGAACAGTGCAGTGTCATCTTCCGAGGGTAGCCTACCGCAGCGGCCTGACATCCTTCCCTGGAGTGTCTGTAAAATTAATGATGGTGCCCAGGTGTCTGACCAACATGTGATGCTGTTAACCCGTGATTTGTAAAAATGTAAAAACATTTTACAAATCACGTCGAACCTAAAACCGCGATTTGTATGTATTTGCTCTTGATTCGACAAAGTCTGGCGGCGGAACGAAGTTCGGGGGCGGATGTTGCAGTGAGTGCTGGGACGGGGCGGCCTGGGAGCATACTGGGAGAGGGAACAAGCGTCGGGTTCAAGCAAAAGAGAATAAAAAAATAATAAAAAAAAATAAACAAACACTTGGCCTGTAAAATGTCGCGAAAATGGGATGGGGGCAAAATGGGCTAACGGCGAAACGGGATTACGCCAAAATGGGAAGTGGAGCTAATGGTACATCATACATGATATGGTGGTAAAATGTCACTTGGCCTGTGAAATGTCGCGAAATGGGATGGGGGTGAAATGGGATAACGGCGAAACGGGACTAATAGATCCCTTGATTTTGGGGTAGTGCGACTCTGTCACTGCTAGCTTTCCACTGGGAGGAAGCGACCGGAATTTCCCAACGATGGGACATCCTAGTAATGAAAAAATTTAAAATTAAAAAAAAAAAATCTTAAAATTAACAGTCATGGGATTTCGTTTTTGTCCCTTGACTTTGGAGATGGCAAGAAAATATCGGGCGCAAAAACGTGATTTGTAAAAATGTTTACAAATCACGGGGCGCGCCCCGCGATTTGTAATTTTTTTTTACACATTTTTACAAATCACGAGTTAACAGATGCTGTGTAAGGCCGACATCGAATCACTCACACTCACAATTACTCGCTCTGGAAATTTACCAGCGTCAGTTCTGTGTGATGTTGTTTGAGGTCGACATCGACTCCCTCAGACTCACACAATCCTCCCTGCGCCATCTGGCGTGAGGCCACGGCAGGGACCTCCATGTGGAGTCTGCCTGAGCTCTGATACGGCTGCGTCGCCAAAAATAACGGTCAACAAGGGATGTGTGAAAGAGAAGAAAGGACATGAGTGCCATGTAAAAGGAGCATTTCTACCAAACCCATATATTATATACAAAATGTGACACTACCAGCCTGTTTGAGGGTTTTGAGCTAGAATGTTTTGTTTTGGCATATTGACGTTGCAGTTTCGGAGCAAACGATCCAAGCAAATGTCTTTGCGATTTTGTATTCAAATGTGTTTTTTCTCGTAATCCAGCTCGAAAAAAATGGTCAAGAACAAATCTACGTTACTTCGAAGAAAGAAGCGTTGCACAGAACAAGCGCCCTTCTATCATGACGGTTGTCTCTTCTATTCTTAACGTCCCTCGCAACAGTTCGACTACTTCTGAGAAAAAAAAAAACCGTCCGCCATTGACATTGTAATCCTCAAAGAAATCTAAAAAGAGGGCGTCCAAATCATGGAGGACTAGTCTGTTTGACGGCTTGAAGGCTACCGGTCACGTGTACTGTTTGGCATTTAACCAATACGATTATATGACCAAAGATCTGAAATAGGCCAAAACAACACATTGTATGCGCAAATATTATTATTCATCATGGACCCATGGAGCAACGTGCTGAATGTGAGTGACAAAAACGGCCCGCCAGAGTAAAAATTGACATCCTCAATAACACCCAATAGACGGCCATTTTCAGCACGAGTGAACAGGGTTTGTAAAGTAACTGGATATTTCTCCACTTGGTCAGGAACTGATAGAAATGATAGTCCTGTTTTTGCCAAAACCAGAGATGTGGTTGTCCATTCTTGGTGGCACGTTGAGCTAGGTTCATTATAGACTGTTAACAATTTTTGAACGAATCTCAACGGCAACGTGTGATTTCAGTTTTGTGTTCGTGTTCCCGTGTGAATTTGTACTTACGTGCATGAAAAGTGCCTGAAAACGTCAGTAAAATAAAACATGTCGTGACTCGAACGTTGTTTTACTCCTGCTCATTTCGTCTACTTCTACGTTCGAGGGTGCAATCCCCACGTGCACTTTTTTTCAGTTAGAATATGCTATTACGTATAACCCCCCCTCTCGTCCCGCCGTTTCAGGCAGGCATACTCCGTTTTCAAGTGGCTGGAGGGGTGTTGCATGCTGGTTCTTTTCCACTAACATGGATAACAGGATCCCCCTCCTTGATTGAATGCTGTCTGACCTAAAGAGGAAAATAGCGACTCGTTTGCTATAAAACACAGAACGTTTAATGAACTGCCCACAGAAATTAATGAAAAACTAGAATAGGATGATGTTTTTGCCTCTGAACTAAATAAAGGAAGAAAGAAATTAATAGATTTGGTTTATTGAGACAAATTTTTCAGCCGTTAACGCCTTATGTTGTACTGTCATGCAGGAACACCACTATAAGCTTCTAGCTTGTTGCTGTTTCTGTGAACTTTGTATACATGTCATGATTGTAACCTTTGTTAAAATAAACTTATGTTGTACTGTCATGCAGGAACACCACTATAAGCTTCTAGCTTGTTGCTGTTTCTGTGAACTTTGTATACATGTCATGATTGTAACCTTTGTTAAAATAAACTTATGTTGTACTGTCATGCAGGAACACCACTATAAGCTTCTAGCTTGTTGCTGTTTCTGTGAACTTTGTATACATGTCATGATTGTAACCTTTGTTAAAATAAACTTATGTTGTACTGTCATGCAGGAACACCACTATAAGCTTCTAGCTTGTTGCTGTTTCTGTGAACTTTGTATACATGTCATGATTGTAACCTTTGTTAAAATAAACTTATGTTGTACTGTCATGCAGGAACACCACTATAAGCTTCTAGCTTGTTGCTGTTTCTGTGAACTTTGTATACATGTCATGATTGTAACCTTTGTTAAAATAAACTTATGTTGTACTGTCATGCAGGAACACCACTATAAGCTTCTAGCTTGTTGCTGTTTCTGTGAACTTTGTATACATGTCATGATTGTAACCTTTGTTAAAATAAACTTATGTTGTACTGTCATGCAGGAACACCACTATAAGCTTCTAGCTTGTTGCTGTTTCTGTGAACTTTGTATACATGTCATGATTGTAACCTTTGTTAAAATAAACTTATGTTGTACTGTCATGCAGGAACACCACTATAAGCTTCTAGCTTGTTGCTGTTTCTGTGAACTTTGTATACATGTCATGATTGTAACCTTTGTTAAAATAAACTTATGTTGTACTGTCATGCAGGAACACCACTATAAGCTTCTAGCTTGTTGCTGTTTCTGTGAACTTTGTATACATGTCATGATTGTAACCTTTGTTAAAATAAACTTATGTTGTACTGTCATGCAGGAACACCACTATAAGCTTCTAGCTTGTTGCTGTTTCTGTGAACTTTGTATACATGTCATGATTGTAACCTTTGTTAAAATAAACTTATGTTGTACTGTCATGCAGGAACACCACTATAAGCTTCTAGCTTGTTGCTGTTTCTGTGAACTTTGTATACATGTCATGATTGTAACCTTTGTTAAAATAAACTTATGTTGTACTGTCATGCAGGAACACCACTATAAGCTTCTAGCTTGTTGCTGTTTCTGTGAACTTTGTATACATGTCATGATTGTAACCTTTGTTAAAATAAACTTATGTTGTACTGTCATGCAGGAACACCACTATAAGCTTCTAGCTTGTTGCTGTTTCTGTGAACTTTGTATACATGTCATGATTGTAACCTTTGTTAAAATAAACTTATGTTGTACTGTCATGCAGGAACACCACTATAAGCTTCTAGCTTGTTGCTGTTTCTGTGAACTTTGTATACATGTCATGATTGTAACCTTTGTTAAAATAAACTTATGTTGTACTGTCATGCAGGAACACCACTATAAGCTTCTAGCTTGTTGCTGTTTCTGTGAACTTTGTATACATGTCATGATTGTAACCTTTGTTAAAATAAACTTATGTTGTACTGTCATGCAGGAACACCACTATAAGCTTCTAGCTTGTTGCTGTTTCTGTGAACTTTGTATACATGTCATGATTGTAACCTTTGTTAAAATAAACTTATGTTGTACTGTCATGCAGGAACACCACTATAAGCTTCTAGCTTGTTGCTGTTTCTGTGAACTTTGTATACATGTCATGATTGTAACCCTTGTTAAAATAAACTTATGTTGTACTGTCATGCAGGAACACCACTATAAGCTTCTAGCTTGTTGCTGTTTCTGTGAACTTTGTATACATGTCATGATTGTAACCCTTGTTAAAATAAACTTATGTTGTACTGTCATGCAGGAACACCACTATAAGCTTCTAGCTTGTTGCTGTTTCTGTGAACTTTGTATACATGTCATGATTGTAACCCTTGTTAAAATAAACTTATGTTGTACTGTCATGCAGGAACACCACTATAAGCTTCTAGCTTGTTGCTGTTTCTGTGAACTTTGTATACATGTCATGATTGTAACCCTTGTTAAAATAAACTTATGTTGTACTGTCATGCAGGAACACCACTATAAGCTTCTAGCTTGTTGCTGTTTCTGTGAACTTTGTATACATGTCATGATTGTAACCCTTGTTAAAATAAACTTATGTTGTACTGTCATGCAGGAACACCACTATAAGCTTCTAGCTTGTTGCTGTTTCTGTGAACTTTGTATACATGTCATGATTGTAACCCTTGTTAAAATAAACTTATGTTTAAACCAACTAAACATAGATTCCTACTGACAGCTCAGCAATATAATCTTTTGGAGCGTCAGGACAAAAAACCCATTTGTGTTCTAGTTGAGTGTGTAATCAGATGGAGTAAAAATAAAGTGTTCAAAGACTAGCATTGATTGCTAAAATAAATAATTATAATAGAGAAATAACGATTGTTGTTGTTGTTGTTGTTGTTGTTGTTGTTGTTGTTGTTGTTGTTGTTGATGTTGTTGTTGTCGTTGTTGTTGTTATTGAACGCACCCACGCTTTACACTTGCAATGCAGCTTGGTACAGAGAAGTTGACTCTTTCATCAAATGGGAAGATATCGTGCACGATCGTTTTCAAATCACTCCGTCATATTATATGAAGTCTTATATCGCGCGCGTATCTCCAGACTCGGACTCAAGGCGCAGGGATCTATTCATGCCGTGTGAGATGGATTTTTTTTACACAATACATCACGCATTCACATCGACCAGCAGATCGCAGCCATTTCGGCGCATATCCTACTTTTCACGGCCTATTATTCCAAGTCACACGGGTATTTTGGTGGACATTTTTTTTATCTATGCCTATACAATTTTGCCAGGAAAGACCCTTTTGTCAATCGTGGGATCTTTAACGTGCACACCCCAATGTAGTGTACACGGAGGGACCTCGGTTTTTCGTCTCATCCGAAAGACTAAGCACTTGAACCCACCACCTGGGTTAGGAAAGGGGGGAGAACATTGCTAACGCCCTGACCCAGGGTCGAACTCGCAACCTCTCGCTTCCGAGCGCAAGTGCGTTACCACTCGGCCACCCAGTCCACACATATATGCAGAACCACCGCTGTTTTGTTGCATACTTCATGGCATGGTAAGATGGTTAGTCTGCGTGGTACAAGACTCCATTTGGCTTCAAGTTTCCTTTTCTAAACACATTTAAAAACGCATATCCCTGCTAACTAAATCAATGAGTAATTTCCGTCAAAGAGATTTTGAGACAAAAAAGATATATTTTTGCCGGAAAATCCAAGGCATTTTTGAGCCCACAAAAATACCAGCCACCATGTCGTGTAACTGCTCTTGGCAGAGGCGCCCGTCCCAAGTGACACCCATCGCCTCTTGGTCAAAAATGTGGATCAATGTTGAGTTGTCTCTTAATCTCTGATCATCTTGAATCTGCACGAAATCGGTCCTTTTTGTTCGCAGAATGATTGTCTCTGATTAAGACGATTGACACCTTGGATATTGACTGTGCTGTTCGCTGTGTGGCCATGAGACGCGTTTCTTCGAGCTCTACAGAACGACGATGTAGTTTTCACTGGAACGGAATAAAAATCTGCTTTCGAAGTTAGAGATTCCTAAGAGCTGTTTGAGTCTTTCATAGAAAAATAGACGTTCGAATCTTTATTTCGCGTTGTTGTTGTGAACCTGAAGCTAATTTTTAGCATGATATTTTTGCTTTCATTTGAAACACACACACACACACACGCACGCACGCACGGACGCGCACACGCACGCACGCATGTACGCACACACACACACACGCACACACACACGCACGCACACACATACACATACACACGTACGCACGCTCACTTAGAACTCGATCGAAATCCATAGCACCCAAAAAGCAATCACAGAAATGTAATCATATTTTTATTTCACGAGTAAATACAAAACAAAACAAAATCTTGAAATTGTTAAACTGTTTTCCCCTTCTTGATTATTGTTATGAGTGAGGTCGAACCTGGAATAGAGAGTATGAGTAATTTGTGAGTACATCATAGATTTACAAAACCTATTCGTAACAGTTGTGAATACGTTTTTTTCTGACAATCATTTTCGTAAAGCTTATTTACTTTTGGCTTTATATGGCTTTGAAGATAACCCACAAAATGACAGTTTTACAAATACAACTAACTTTTTTAACTGCTTGCCAACCATACTAAAACTCAGAGAAACGCAGCACTGAGAAGCCTGGAAAGATAGCACACAAAATGACAACTTTTACAAACACAACTAGCTTTCTTTGTTGCTAGCCAACCATACTTACTCAAAGAAACGCAGCACTGAGAAGCCTGGAAAGACAGCAGTTTATTATCAATATAACTGCACGGGAGCCTGAGGACACAGCTGTCCCGCGTCTTTAGTGTGATGCTGATAATCATGGTTCGTCATGCTGACAACGTCTTATCTTGTCAGGGTCGTCTGCCGTCTCATTTCCTTGGCACCAGACATTGCGTTGGAGGTGAAATAGTACGGGGGCAAAGGCTACTTATTTGCGATGCGGAAAGCAGGCTAATTTCCACGAAATTTTAGCGAGGTGCGCGAAGGCAAAAGCAGGGTTATTCCCACGAAATCGTATTGAGTGCGTGAATGTAAAGGCTACTTATTTTCCCGACAGAAAGCAGGGTAATTTCCACAGTTGAAAGTTGACCTGCTCGTGTTAGCTGTGTGGAAAACGAGGAATAACTAAATACTACTCGCTAGGTCCGCAATTTGTATTGTTACCAGCAGACACAGCAAAGTGTCAATCACTGCTGTTGGTCAATTCTTCCCCAGGTGCGAGGGACACCAAGAAGATGAATGGTTGTACCTGGAAGTGACGTCAGCAAAAGAAACACAAATTGACCCCTTATTGTATAAATACTATGGGTTCGACGCCGCCTCCAATTTCATTCAGAAATGCACCCTGGGTGACCGGTAGAGGAATAATTTGTTTACCGCATCACGATGCTTTCCTATCCAAGGAACTAGCCTACATTCTCCTGAAATTGAAGTCAAGGACTTCAGTCCATGCCCAGGCGTTTGTCGTAATTCAGAAAGACTCAAATTGACGTGTAGCATGTACGGTAGCATCGCCCTGTGGCACTGTGTGGTCTAAGAAATAGTCGTTGGGCGTGATTTCAGTGATTAGGTGCGACTCTTTGGTCCGGGAAGCGGGAAATGTCTAGAGTCTCGGGATCGGGAGAAAAGAATTTCAGCGGTAAATGATGGCATGCCAGAGGGACAACTCTCATTGGTCAAGCGTGAAGTAATCATTGTCACTACGTCGACTCGCAGTCTGATTAGAAGTCACCGTTCCTTTCTGAATCATGTCTGAGTTGAATGATAAATAAAATCGCTATCTGCGACCCCCCCTCCCCCCCCCCCCCCCCCCCCAGTCACGTTATTCTAACGAGGATGTATTTACAGAATGTTTAATTTTAGCAACCTTCCTTTTCAAAAGAGAGATGCTTGACTTTGACTTCTGATACTGCTGGGCTCCAGCATATGACGTAACATGTCCGTCTTTTTGAAGTTTGCTCCATAAATCAAATGGCGGAAACGTGTATTCGTTTGATTTCTGTCATCAAAACTCTAGCTAGTTAATAATAGAAAAATTAAAAAAAGCCTCCAAAGAATTCAATTTCTGTCTTTTATTATTTAAACAAAATCATTGTCACATCCTCTGGTTTTCTATGCTATGCGAGTTAAAGGTTTATGGCGTCACGTGTCTCAATAGACACTCGTCAAGCCTCAAATAAACGGACAAATAACAACGGTTGTGAAAGATTTTCCCTTCTGTACTTTAGAAACTAGAAAATGGATGTGTAATGAGATCCGAAACGCTAGTCATTCAACTCTCAATGACCTTTGATTTTGAAAGTTTTCAGAGAGCACCTTTTGACATTGGCTCATATAAGAATAGACGTATTGAACACAATCCTAGTCTTGCAGCCTATTCTTGCGGCATCTGGAACACAAAAACAAATACTACTTATTTACGTATTTGACGTTATTGGCCTTGTCTTTTCCACCAAGAAAATTGCAAATGGCGACTGCTTCATGTCGCAGAAAATGCGCGAGACATGATTTTCCAACCAGACTGCGTAGTTCTCATTGACCTTGGCACAGGTATTTTCTGAAGGGTTTACTGCATCTTCTGCCATTCTGTAAGTAATCAGTATCTCGAGCCCGCAATCAGTCCACTACCGGCACGGTTAGCCTAGCCTAAGACTTTAAAATTGGCAATCTAGTGGCTGCTCCGCCTGGCGTCTGGCATTATGGGGTTAGTGCTAGGACTGGTTGGTCCGGTGTCAGAATAATGTGACTGGGTGAGACATAAAGCCTGTGCTGCGACTTCTGTCTTGTGTGTGGCGCACGTTATATGTCAAAGCAGCACCGCCCTGATATGGCCCTTCGTGGTCGGCTGGGCGTTAAGCAAATAAACAAACAAAAATCAGTCCACTGTCACTATTATGCTTCAAAATCAAAACTATTTCATAATACTTTTGCAGAGACTTTTCTTTCCGTCTTTTCTTTTCTGGCTCGTTAAGATAACGACAGTGTAACTTAGAGGGCCACCCTCCTATACAGGGTCTCTGCATGTCACGGTTTCAGTGACATGAGTGGGAAAAGAACTCTTTGTGGGGCGCCTTTCCCAAATTGCAATGCAATGCGCCTGTGCTGGCAGCCGCATTGCGGAAAGGTTCTGCTAAACGATCACGAAATTCACGTGGAAAGTGCCGGCGTGAAATCCGTGCGGGGAAAATGGGGTGATTCTTCGCTCACTATTAAAACACGTGTTCCTAGCATGCTATACCTGCGTATGGTAGGCGACCAGTGATTGGTCAGGGAGATCACTTGTTCTGGGACAGGCGATCGCTGATTGGTCGGGGAGATCACATGGGTTTTCTTTTCCCCGTCTTGCGCTTTTTTCGCTACATGCTTTGCAGACGGAGGTCTGGTTTGTTTCCGTTTGGCGCCAAAACCTCCACTACAACACCCTCCCCCCTCCCTCCTCGGTCGCTGTCGGTGCACGCCACTGGCTCCGCCGTTGCCGCCAGACTTCTTGATGGTTGGCGTAGCCCGCTCCCGAAGCACAACTGTCGCCAGGTGTGGTGCTTCGGTCCCCCAGGACAATTTGTCGGCCGCCTGACGCTGTCGATATTCGTCGTCGAAGATGAGCACAGACTGCCAGGTGAAACGGCAGCCTAACTCCCCCACCATCTCTGTGTAGCGTAGATAGGCCGCTACATCAAAGTCTTTATCCCCGGACAGGAGTGTGGCCATGATTCTGGCATTTGCCACAATCCAGGCGGAGGGTGACACCCGATCTAACTTCGGCTTTGTATTGGGTAACTTGATTGTCACCCCTCCGCCAAGAGACACCTCCTCCTCCACAGCCAACGAGAATGAAACAAAATCGATGATTTTTAATCCCTCACCTTTGGGTCTTGCCGGCGTCACTGGCGAACCGTCCATGTTGAGTCGCCCCAACAATTCCGCCAAACTACTGGCACCTCTGGCGGTGTCGTTGCTCATTATCATGGGGCCTCCCCCATCTTTTGCTTGCAGGGTTTTTATCCCTGCCCGAAGCAGGGCAAGATGCCCCCTTTTTATGTTGGCACTCAGGGAGTCCAAATCCTCCGGCTCGACACATTTGAGGGCCGCCAACGAATCGAACCCCTCTTTGACGAGGACGCTGGTCACCGCTGAAGGAAGGTTTGACTCCTTACACCATTGTTCTATTTCGGACATGATCACCAAATAATGTTCAATTTCCCACGCGCGCACTTCAATGCTGCTGCTGCTGCTGCCGCTGCTTTGCCGCTAATGCAAGAGCGTGTATCCTCTGGCACTCCCTTGCCAGAAAGTTTGGCGCCAAAACCTCCACTACAACACCCTCCCCCCTCCCTCCTTACTTCTAGGCCCCGCCCACATCCGCTATCTCCATTCCTTCCCCCTTCCTCACCATCCTTGTCCAGCCCTAAATACCATCGCCTCACCTTCAGTTTAAAAACAATTTATCGTTCCTCTAAACTGACACGTTGACTAAGATTTGGAGGATTCCAACGCGTTGCAAGACTGGGTTAGGTCTTCCAACGGGCTTCTAATGTTAGTGCAATACACAGAAGGCTTAGGGCGGAGGGATTTGGCTACATATTTTCGCTGACGAGCGGGAGCCAAATATTCAAGCGGTTTGCTTGGGGCGTGTTACAAGCTGTTGAGGTAATTAGCCGTTACTGTACGCTGGTGACCGGTCAATGTCTGTGAAATGTAAACTCTGTTTTTGTTTCTCCATGATAGCCTATAACTTGCTCATTATAACGCTAAATTTTAATCTGTATATGGTTTTTGCAGATATGGAGAGGAGGAGAAAATGTCTTGAGTTGTTATTAAAAGTCTATTCTTGCAGGTACCACGTGCTCGCTGAAAGGGGAAGTTAGATATGTTAAAAGGGGGGATTGTTGCCATGGTCACTGCACCAACTACTCTGTTTCAGCTTGCTACACGTTTGCTGGAGGTTTGCTACCTTGTTGCTACCTGGTTGCTGGAGACGTGCTACACTTTGGCTACACGTTTGCTGGAGACGTGCTACACTTTGGCTACACGTTTGCTGGAGACGGGCTACACACTCTTGCTGCACGGTTGCTGTTCTACGGCTGTTGCTGCGACTTTCACCTGTATGCGCCACTGCGTTTCATCGAATGGACCCTGGCTACACCGAGAGTTGAGTGCACCCATGCGTAAACGCCCCCCACCTTGTCATCTTTCTAACCCTTTATGAAGAACTTTGAGTTGTGAAAACGTGGAGTGTTAACGCCTGTACAGGCTAAGACTTTTTACAGAGCAGCTAAGTGTTTTCTAACTTTACACGGTTCAGCGTGTTCTTATTATTTCACAAACTTTAACTGGCTTTTGTCAGTTGTCTTTGTTTTACGACTTGGTCGTAAAAACACTTTTGACTTCACGAGAAGAGGGAGGTGGAGAGTTAGTGTATATAAACAGACGTCTAGTACTTTTGTTGATTCTAACTTTTTTGTGTGACTGCGAGAGTGGATCGTGGTGTGGTTAGTCAGTTAGCAGTAATTGACCGTTTTAGGTCATTCATTTGACTTCTAAAACGTGACACTGCACGTGTATTTCATAGGTATTATATGTATAAACTGAAAGTCTTTCATCTCTATGTTGCCTCAAGCTCATTTTCTGACGTGACATAGTCACTAATGTTTTGTAATGATATGATTCGTGGCTGCTGATTAACTAAACTTCAAAAGTTGGTCGGTGAGTAAGTTCGAGTTCAATTCCCAGTCGAGTTTAGAAGACTTGTTTTTTCCAAGTGGGGTGTGTGGCGTGGCATCAACGCCTGCGCCTTCCCGTTCGCAACACTTCGGTATAAGGGGCTCCGCTCACCTATGTAACTTCAGCAGGACCGACGACGCACTGCAGTTTATCCCAGCCCGCTACACGTTGCATGAAAGGAAAACAGGCCAAGAACTCGTCATAATCCCTATTGCGGCATAAATCATAGGCCGTGCGTCATCTGTGCCGCTGAAACTGCGCACCGTGGCACAACCTGTGCTGATTTGATAAATGGGTACATATGTTAACCCGTGATTTGTAAAAATGTAAAAACATTTGACAATATAGCGTCGAACCTAAAACCGCGATTTGTAAAAATGTAAAAACATCGCATACCACAAAGTAATCCATGCGTTTTATTATTACACTGTATTGATATTGTTGTTTAGAACCTCTATGCTAGGTGGTAGGGGGTGGGGTTTGGGCCGGATAGGTAAAATATTACGATTTTTAGCATAACAAAGGAAACAAATCCAGCCTGCCAGTTGGGGAGGGGGGGGGGATGCGGGGTGCTATCGCCCAAACGCCAAAAGTGTACCCGGGGGCCCGGTAGCTCAATTGGTAGAGCACTGGACTTGTGATCGTAAGGTCGCAGGTTCGAATCCAAGTTCCACCCCCGTGTCACCACTGTGGCACGTAAAAGACCTCGGTCATTCTGCCATAAGTGCAGGTAGCTGATTACACCTAAACACGCACACACCTGGGTAGCGCGGCTTTGTTGCTGCTAGCTTTCCACTTGGAGGAAGCAACCCGAACTTCCCAACGATGGGACAATAAAGAAATGAAAAAAAATCTAATAGATCCCTTGACTTTGGGGTCAATCAATCAATCAATATGAAGCTTATATAGCGCGTATTCCGTGGGTACAGTTCTAAGCGCTTGTCGAAGAGTTGTCAACACAGGACTAACAAAGAAACTAACATCTTCAGACGGACACGAACCCTATCACACACTAGCAAACCCTGGTAAACATACAACAAACAACTGTTTAACAACAATGTACACATCAATAGCTAGGTCCAAAAATAATATTAAGCACAAAGAAAACACCTCTCACAGAGCACAGCACAAGAATGTCTTTTGGGGCACAACACATCACGTCGAGCATGAAAGTCGCAGCCAGCTACGGGAAGAACTGAGTCTTCAACCTACTCTTGAACGCGTCAAGAGAGGGGCTTTGGCGAAGCTCAAGCGGCAGGGAGTTCCAGACGGAGGGGCCCGCGGAGGGAAATGCACGCTGACCAGCAGATGCGAGGGATGTGGAGACGGAGAGGGTCAGCAGCAGAACGAAGGGGACGGTCGGAGGGCTGGGTGTACAGGTCCAGGGAGGATTGAAGGTACTCGGGAGCAGAGTCGTTGAGACACTTGTAGACCAGAGTGGACAGTTTGTAGGAGATTCGGGTGTTGACAGGGAGCCAGTGCAAGGAGCGAAGTAGGGGGGTGATGTGGTCTCGCTTCGTCTTCCTCAACGTCAGCCTGGCAGCGGCGTTCTGGACTCGTTGTAGGCCATGAATGGATGAGGCGGGGAGGCCAGCCAGAAGGGAGTTGCAGTAGTCCAGACGACTGAAGATGAGGGAGACAACCAGCTTGACACAGGCGTCGTGGGTGAGGTAGCGACGGATGGAGGCGATGCGTCGTAGGTGGAAAAAGCAGGTCTTGATGATGAAGGAGATGTGTGTCTGCATCGAGAGAGTGGAGTCGAGAAAGACGCCAAGGCTCTTGACAGCAGGGGAGAATGAAACAGTCGCGTCATCCAGCTGGAGGTCGGTCACAGTGAGGGAAGCAATCTTCTGTCGTGTTCCAACGAGAAGGGCCTCCGTCTTCTCACTGTTCAGCTTCAGCTTGTTCTCAGTCATCCAGTTCTTGATGTCAGTGAAACAACTGGAGATGGATCCAAGGAGATCGTCAACGTCCTCCGGCTTGGCGCTGTTCTGGAGCTGCGTGTCATCGGCAAAGGAGTTGTAGTTCAGGCCGTGGCGTTCGATGACCAGGGAGAGGGGTTGGGTGTACAGGGTGAAAAGGACAGGGCCGAGGACAGATCCTTGTGGGACGCCGAAGCGGACAGGGACAGGCTGAGAAGAGAACGAATCAGTGGTGACAGTCTGAGAGCGGTTCTGGAGGTAGTTCCTAAACCAAGAGAGGGCGGTGTCGTGAATGCCGAACGTGGAACTGAGGCGATCGACGAGTAGCTGGTGGTCGATCGTGTCGAAGGCCGCGGAAAGGTCCAGCAGCACAAGGGCAGAGACGAGACCGCTATCTGTTGCGTTCAGGAGGTCCGTGGTGATTCGCAGGGGTAATGCGACTCTGTTGCTGCTAGCTTTTCACTGGGAGGTAGCGACCCGAATTTACCAGCGATGGGACAATCAAGTAATGAAAAATCCCCAAAAAATCTGATAGATCCCTTGACTTTAAAGGTGACAAGAAAATATCGGGCGCATTTACGTGATTTGTAAAACAGTTTACAAATCGCGGGGCGCTAATCACGGGGCGCACTCCGTGATTTGTAAAATGTTTTAAATTTTCACAAATCACGGGTTAACAACATAACATGTAATGCGTGAAACGCTGGATGTTTTCTCTCAAAAGCACAACCCAAAATAACATAAGGACTTATTTGATAGCACAAACCCAGCATGGCATACTATTTTTAATGTGGACTTGAAAGCACGAACCAAGCTTGATGATGTGGATATTTGTAGGCCCATGTGTCAAAATGGAGGAGTGCTCTCTCGTTCCATGTGTCAAAATGTAGGAGTGCTCTCTCGTCCCATGTGTCAAAATGGAGGAGTGCTCTCTCGTCCCATGTGTCAAAATGGAGGAGTGCTCTCTCGTCCCATGTGTCAAAATGGAGGAGTGCTCTCTCATCCCAACTGTGTGAATGGTGCTATACTGAATGAAAGAGTGTGACATGAAGTTCTTGTACATCATTGCAAAGAGTGTGAATGACGTTTTAGTTTAGATGTCAAGCGCTTAGAGCAAGCCTTTTTAACGAAAGTTTTTGATTTAGCGCTATATAAATGTTCTTCTTCTTCTTATTATTATCCCATGTGTCAAAATGGAGGAGTGCTCTCGTCCCATTTAAGACTCTGGCCAGATCTGAAATGTTGAGCCGAATCTCTTGAAGACATAAAACATAAAACATAAAATAAAAGACATAAGGGCCGGGAGGTCGTGGGTTCGAATTCCATCAGAGTTATGTGGCTTTTTCAGGCTACGGCCGGTGTAACACAAGAAAACTACTCCCACGAGATTTGTACTCCGGAGTAAAAATTTCTTACGAAAATGTTACTCCCTTTACGAAAACACTACTCCCCCAATACACGAGAAAATTACTCCCCAAGACAGATGAGTTCCGAGTAAACATTTCGTACAAAAATGTTACTCCCCTGACGAATAAATAACGAATAAATGACTTCACCCTAGCACGACCAATTTAACTTCCGGGCCATGCCAGGTGTACGAAATTTTTACTCCCTTGTCCCCTGTTAGTCTTGGTGGTGGAAGGGGTGGAAGGAGGGTAGCGCGACATTCGTGTGCGCGAGATCACTTATTGACATTATCCCTTCGCCCGCATCCCATTTTTGCATACGATATTTTTACTGGAAGTAAAAAAAATGGGGAGTAAAAATTTCGTGGAGAGAGTAATTTTTTCGTGCCGTGTGGAGTTCTTTTCTCGTACGAAAAGTGTACTCGGAGTAAGAATTTCGTACGAAATATTTACTCCGGAGTAAATTTTTCGTGGAGTAAAAGTTTCGTGTTACACCGGCTCCTACCCTAAGAGTGGAAGTGCTATGGTTCCTATTGGAAGGCTGGGATCACACAGCCGAGGGTCATTCACTTCACGAATGGGACTTCGATGGTGCTTAGGTTCTGTTTATCTGACCAGCACCGCAGGTGCAGCAGTTCTCGGGCCTGGTTGACACCAGGAACTATTATGAAAGTAAGCGTAGAGTGCTGCCCTGTCACGTAGTCTCAAGCCAAATCCGAAATACATAGCATCATCATTATAATCATCTTCATCTCATTGATCATCCAAAATTATAAATTGTCCTGGCTCTTGTGGCCCTTCATGTCCGGAGCTCTCATGGTGACCTTGGTCTGCGTGTTTCTCTTCCTTCCCTGAAAAGTTGTTTTGCACACACACACACACACACACACACACACAGTGACACACACACACACACATACGAACACACACGTACACACACACACACACACACACACACACACACACACATACAAACACACACACACACACACACACACTCACACACACACACACATACGAACACACACACACACATACGAACACACACACACACACACTCGCACACACACACATACGAACGAACACACACACACACACACACACTCACACACACACACACAACGGTGAAAAAACTGAGGAAATATCTAAACAAAGAAAACTTACATGTTCTTCATGCAAAAGCAAGATTCCATGGATGCACACCAAGTTACCAGTGTATCAGCTGTGCTTATTCGTAAGAACGCAGAGAAAGTTCACCTGCGAGGATTGTGCACAAGCGATGTTGGACGAAAAGATTGTGGAGGACGTCAGTGAAATCCTCACCGAAGAAGAAGAATCTCTTGATAACAATCATGCGATTAAAAACAACAATGTCATCCTGCTACATGAGTTGCAGCTCTTGAAACTGGAACAGTCTGAGGGCAAGAGAATGATACAGAACATGGAGAACGCGATTCTCAACTTGGCCGAACAAATCCAGCTGACAAATAGAAGTCACAAAGAAGAGATCAAGGAACTGACTGACATGTTGTCGACACACCCCAAGACGAGACAACAAGATGTGACAACTCAAACGACGTATTCAGATATCCTTACGTACAGCACATCCGTAAAAGAACAACTACATGAGAAAAAACAGAAGGTTCCAAAGACCACGTGCCAACCTCAAAAGAATGGAAGCATGAACCATGACATCAGCATCGAAATGACACCAGAAAAGTCGTGCACAAAACCAATGACGTCATCAGGAATAGAGGTGAATAAAAGGGTTGATCAAGTCAGAGATATAACATTGAAATCGCCATACGAGAAGATGGAAAACAAAGACCATGAAGCCGAAAAGGCAATGACGTCAACAACATCGAACAATCTGACGTCATCAAGAAATCCTCGTGTAAAAAAGAAAAACAAAAGCCCGATCAGCGTGTTGAAAAGACATCGCCGTGAAGATTCTTTTGACTTTGTTGATTCAACAGCGAGTGAGTCCAATTCAGATGAAGATCAGGAAGACGTTGTGTTTGAAAACCTGTCGCGACAAGAGCACAGAGAGGAAGAAAACTCTCTACCAACAGTCTACCTCATTCATGACAGTGTATTGAAACATGTCGATCCAGGCCGAATGCAAAAAACGTACGGTCTGAAGATAGTAAAAAAACATGTAGTGAACATCAAGGATTGCCAAGAAACAGTGGAGAACATTCACAAAACTCCAGATGCAATTATGTTTCATGTCGGGGTGAATGACATCAAGAAAGAAAAAGGTCAGAGAGCGGCAAAAATGATGACCAAATGTGTGGAGGCAGCCAAACAGCGATTCAAAGAAGCCAAGGTTGTCGTGAGTAAGATCATTCCAACTAACGTAATGGATCTGAACACTCAACGAGAGGTATTCAATGCTGTGTGCGCAGCAGACATGGCGGAGACAGGAATTTCCTTTGTCTCACATGAAAACGTATATTCGCTGTCGAACAGAGACGGAATACATCCAACGATGAAAGGCGCGGCAGTCCTGGCAAGAAACATTGGCCAACACCTTGACCATATTTTGTGGGAAAGGCAGGGAAACCATCACTCAGAACACCAAGCTGCCAGACCAATCCAACAACATACGGGTCATTATCATCGCCAATTTCATCACCAGTCTCGCCCACCACCATTTGAACGACGACACCAGCAAACGGGAAGACAGAGAACATGGGAGAGCAATGGAAGATGGAGTGGACATCATCATAGTCCACCAAAGAGAGATTCAGCCTTCATGCATCCTCACATGATGAGACCATGGAACTGGAGTCCACAACCACGACCACGCGATAGATATTTCTTTTAATAATATCGTGATAGATATTTTGTTCGTTAATAACGTATTCGATTCTTTCAAAAATGTTAGTGTTACGACGAAGGTAACTTTTCATACAAACCATACATGTTTGATAGTAGTACATTCAGTATTAATGTTTTGTCATGGAACCTAAAAGGGTATAAAGAAACAATCGACGGACAAACAACCAACAAATTGCAGGATGATAACGTTATACAATCTTTATGTGGATATGACATTATTATGCTGGAGGAGATGCACCTGGACGAGGACCATGCCGAAGAAGTATTTCTATCAGGATTTGTAAAACGTCACTTTTATAGAAAGAGAAGAACAAATGCAACCAGTGCTTCTGGGGGTATTAGTTTATTCATAAGAGAAAACATATCTTCAAACTTCCAAATCCTACAAAAAAGCAGCAGTGACATTATTTGGCTGAAAGTTCAAAAGGATAACAAAGAACACGACATTTATTTAGGGTGTGTATATATTCCGCCCGAATCGTCATCCTTTGGAAAAGATTTTACTGAGGAATTGTGGGACAAGTTAGAGAATGACTTAGATGAATTAATACCCAAAGGTAACGTGATCTTATGCGGAGACTTCAATGCAAGAACGGGTGAACTGATCGATTATCTAAAGTTAGATAGCGAAAGTCTTAGGTATTCTTTGCCATCAACTTATTGCTTTGACTATCTACATGAAAGACATTCTTCAGATAAGGTCATACAAAAACAAGGTAGAAGGTTGATAGATTTGTGCCATAATAATAACATGTATATACTTAATGGAAGGTCCTTGGGAGACTTAAGTGGGCGATACACATGTTATACACCCCAGGGTTGTAGTGTAGTAGACTATTTTCTTTGTTCTCAGGAACTAAGCAAGGATGTAATACATATGAAAGTAAAAGATTTAACTGTATATTCAGATCATTGTCCTTTAGAACTAAGAATTCGAATTCCGTTCAAAAACAAAAATGCCAATGTTAAACCTAACATCAATTGTAAACATAATAAATGTTCAATTAATAACCAAGGAAAAGCAGAAGATATAATATATCAGTGGGACAGCAATTCACAAGTTAAATTCAAACAGGAGTTAGACACACGAGACATGAAACATTTACTTCAGAACATAAACGACGAAATTGAAACAATGCATACATGTGAAGACAAATATTACTCAGACGAGTGTGTTAACAATTTAACAGACAAAATAACAGCAATGCTAAACACGGCTGCAAAAAAATGCTTGAACAAGAAAATCAAGAACCGCAATTTTACGAAAAAGAATAGAAAACATAAAAAATGGTTCGATAGTGACTGTTTTTTACAAAGGAGAGAATTAAAATCATTATTAAATGCTCTAAATAGATACCCTTATGATGTAAATTTATGTCAGAAATACTACTCAAAAAGAAAAAAATACAAAGCAATATTAAAAAAAAAGAAAAGGATTTTTAAAGATAATTTAGTAAAGAAATTGAATGACGAATTTAATAACGATCCAAGTGCTATGTGGAAAACTCTAAAAGATTTAAAGACGATGGGTGAAGTCAATACAACTAAAAAATGTGCAATCAATCCAATGAAATGGATTGATCATTTAGAGAAATTGATAGGAACAGAAACTAAAGTTTCTGATGAAAGAAAATACATAGTAAATGAGGAATTAAAGAAGATGCATACACATTGTTATACACCTATTTTAGATGACCCCATAACAGAGAAAGAATTAAAAAAAGAATGTAAAACGTTGAAAAATAAGAAGTCATCCGGAAAAGATAGAATAACCAATGAAATTATAAAAGCAAGTTTAGATCATATGACTAAAATATTAGTTAATCTATTCAACATTATTCTTACAAGTGGTAACTATCCTACAGAATGGAAGACTGGAATAAGTGTACCATTGCATAAAAAAGGAGATCCAATGAATCCGAGTAACTATAGAGGAATCACTCTTAGTAGTAATTTGGGAAAATTGTTTTGTAAAATCATAAATTCAAGAATCAACAACTTTTTAGAAAAAAAGAATATTTTGATAAAAGAACAAGCTGGGTTTCGAAAAGGATACCGAACGATGGATCAAATATTCATTCTGAAGAAAATTGTAGACGATATTATCAATACTAAAAATGGTAGATTATATGGATGTTTCGTAGATTTTCAAAAAGCTTTTGATAACGTTTGGCATGATGCACTTTTACTTAAGATATACAAAACTGGCATAAGAGGTAAATGCTACAATATAATCAAAAACATGTATATTAATACAAAGATATGCACACAAATGCAAGGTGGATATTCACCAGATGTATTGGTTAAAAAAGGAGTACATCAAGGAAATACATTAAGCCCAACTCTTTTTAATATTTTCATTAATGATATAACAGATGGAATGCCTAACGTTGATTCGCCATACATTAACCAGAATACAAAAATATCGTGTCTACTGTATGCAGATGATCTAGTACTTCTTTCAAAATCAAAAATAGGATTACAAAATAAGTTAGATTATCTAAATAACTATTGCCTACAGTGGGGTTTGAAAATTAACATAGAAAAAACAAAAATTATAGTATTTTGTCATATAAATCCAAAAATGCACACAATATTTAAATGTGGAACTGATGTAATCAAAGTAACAGATCAATATAAATATTTAGGGGTCATATTCAACAAGAATGGAAATTTTGATACAGCTCAAGATCATTTAAGTAAACAAGGTAATAAAGCAGCACATTCCCTCCGCAGAATTTTCAGCAATCAAAACGTGCAAATAGACACAATGATACATTTATTTGATTCACTTGTAAATCCGATATTAACATATGGCGCTGAAATCTGGTATCCGTTTACGTTTAATAATAAAATAAAACAAACAAATACTGATCATTTCTTTGGATCATGTTTATCTAGCAAAACTCCTCATGAATTTGTTCATATCAAATTTTGTCGATTCCTTCTTGGAGTTCATAGAAAAGCTATGTGGATACCTGTACTGGGGGAATTAGGAAGGTTCCCTTTAGGATTAAAAATGTTATCACAAACAATAGCATTCTGGGCGCATATTCTAGACTCCAAACAAGATTCGTATATACATCAATTATATGACTCAATGTTGCTCCATCCGACAGAAACGCCATGGCTACAATTTGTTAGACAATCTCTTTGTAACTTAGGTTTTAGTCACGTTTGGCATAACCAATCTACATTAAATGTACACAAATTAAAGTTTGCCATTGACAAAAAACAACAAGAGGAATATATAAGATACTGGACAAAAGAAAAATCAGATACATATTCCAGACTTAAGTTTTATTCTATGATCAGTAAATCTTACGAAATGCAGTCATACTTAATACAAATTAAGAATAATAAACACAGAAAGATGTTAAGCAGATTAAGGACTAGCACACATTGTCTAAAAATTGAAAGTGGAAGACATCAGAATATCCCTAAAGAAAATCGTCTTTGTATTGAATGCAATGTCATAGAAGATGAAATACATTTTCTAGATAAATGCAATAAATATGTTAAATTAAGGGATGAATTTAAAGAAGATGCTTCACATATCAATATGAAATATGCTAACAAAAATCCAAGTAACTTATTTTTAGAAGACGAAGTTCAAGTTCGTCTTGGCAAATTTGTTACGGATTGTTTTAGCATTGTATAATGCATTATTATTATTTGTTGTTTGTTGTGTCAATAACTTTACTGGTTCATGACAATAAACATTATTCTATTCTATATTCTATTCTATTCACACACACACACACACACACACACACACACACACACACACACACACACACACATGGTGGTGCTACTGATTAATCAGGACTAGAGGAACCCGCTGGCACTACAGGCGCTGATTGTACAGCCGGACGGCGGAGGGCAGGAAGGACTGCTGGAACCGGTTTGAACTGGCTTGGAAACTTCGCAGTCTCTTTGATGAGTCCCTTGAGGTCATTAAGGGGAAGGACTGTGCCTTTAAGAAAAATGTCAGCCTATGTGAGCGCGCTTGTGTGTGTGTGTGTGTGTGTGTATGTGTGTGTGCGTGTGTGTGTGTTGAGAGGGGGGGGGGAGCGTGCGTTTATTTTTCCGTGTCTGTGTGTTTTGGGTAATCCGTTTTAACACGGTTGTTATCTTTTTGGAGGGCTGGTATTTTTACTTTTTTTCCAGAGCATGTCTTTGACGCTTTGTATTGTTTGGTTCCACGTTGTCTTACTTTGCATCAGATAGGCTTACACGTTTTAATAATTTGTTCTGTCTCACAGGTTACACATGTGCAGATGTGTTTTTTCCCAATTTAAAATGTTTAGTCCTGCATTTGTGCTTTTGCTCCTGTGGGTGTACGATCGTTCAGAATACTTCTTTTTCTTCTGCGCTCAAGGACTGAAACTCCCTACGCATTATATGTAACTCGTGTTCTTTGCACGAGTGGGCATTCACGTGTATGGCCGTTTTTACCCCGAATACGAGTTTCATTTCATTTTAGTTATTTATGATACACCTTTTTATGAACGACAGGCTCATGAATACATGCATGGACGCACAGAAAGACAGACAGTCAGACAGTTCTTCAGCTTTCATGCGTTGTCGCTCTTTCTATCGCTGTCGTTCATTTTTCTCACTTTTCTTTCATTGCAAACTTTTGAAACTTTATTGGCAAAATCAGCATAAACATACCTATATACATAATATACATAATCTATATACATGTATATCAAGATACATTAAATTCCTAAAAAACAACAAGCAAACCAAATTAAGATGAATATGAACGCATATTTATTGAGATGAAATGATTCCAAAGTGATTTTTTTTGGTTACATCTTTGAGCATGACAAACCTAAAGACAAATTTATGTATGTATCAAATTTAGATATATTAAAGTTGAATTGAACTGACTTGACTTGACGTGTCTTGACTTGACATCGAATTAAATTACATTGAATTGAATTGAAATGAATTGAATTGAAATGAATTGAAATGAATTGTATTAAATTGAATTGAATTGAACCGAATTAAATTGAATTGAATTGGAGACTTGAAAAGTAAAATATTCTTTACACGAAGACATTAAAAAATAGTGTGTTTTTTAAAGTTTGTGCTGTCAGTAATGGTGGGAATCTGTGCCATGTTGATGACACGTAAAAAGATGAAGTATACTTAGGTCGGCGACTAAAGGTAAACAAATGAATAGATAAATAAACAATTGTTTGTGCTTTCGTTCTTCGCACGATGATGATTATTCTGAAGATAAAGTCTACTTAGGTCGGCGACTAAAGGTAAACAAATGAATAGATAAATAAACAATTGTTTGTGCTTTCGTTCTTCGGACGATGATGATTATTCTGAATATAAAGTCTTCTTAGGTCGACGAATGAAGTTAGACAAATAAATAGATCATAACCCGGCATTATTTCTGCTTTTGATCTTCTGACGATGTTGATTATATTATCCTGAGAGAAAAAAGTCAACTTCGCTCGACGACTCAGATTAATAAATACATATATTTATGAATGAACAACTTTGCGGTTGTTCTTCAGACGATGATGATTATTCTGAAAATAAATGCTACATTGTTCGACGACTAAAATGAATAAATCAATACATAAATGAAAAATTATGTGCTTCGTTCTTTTGCTCACACCGTTAAACTGGTGTTTTGTAAACGCTTGTTAGCAATCATCACATTACACATTCCTCCCGTCGAACCCCCCGAACGTTCACCCAATATCAAGGCTAATTGTAAAATCCCTATAGCCTCTCACTCTATCCTTTTATGAGGAAAACTTGCGTAATGCCTAGTTAGTATCACATTATGATCAATTTCACAACGATAATCTTTTTTTCTTTCGAAAAAAGCGACTCCATTTAGCTTCAAAGGTGGGTTAGTCTTTTTTTTCGTGTAGAGTGTGTTTCGTTGATTGTCCCTCTCAAAACGAAAAACGATTTCACTCAGCATCGAATGTAAGCTACAGTAGTCGGAGTGGGTTTTTTAATTTTTAATTTTTAAAAATTTTTTTTTTTTACCTCAGTTGCATACAGGCTGCTTCAACCCTTCCTTTAACTGTTTCCTTCTCTCTTTTTTTTCCTTTTTTTTCTCCTTGTAAAATAGGCGGTGAGCATCCTTCTTCATTGGCTCACGTAAGTGTAGCCTATGCGATGATAAACTTTGTCTGTCTGTGCGTGCGTGCGTGCGTGCGTGCGTGCGTATGTATGTATGTGTGTATGTCTGTGGTAGAAACTTTAACATTTCCGAGTCTATGGATTACGTCAGTCTCGGTCAAAAGTGTTCGACGTG
Organism: Littorina saxatilis; assembly: GCF_037325665.1. Lineage (NCBI taxonomy): Eukaryota > Metazoa > Mollusca > Gastropoda > Littorinimorpha > Littorinidae > Littorina > Littorina saxatilis. Next base: position 93,931,877 of record NC_090246.1, read on the forward strand.
TGTGATAGAAACTATTTGAAGACGTCACATTATGACGTAAGAGGGTTAGACGTCACGCAAAGGAATTACTGAAAGTCTCGGTCATTGTTATTGTGAGCGGGCCGAGACTTCTTGGCAGATCCAGGGTCTCGCTTTCTTGCATAGTTTCACCTATGCTTACTGTGTGTGTGTGTGTGTGTGTGTGTGTGTGTGTGTGTGTGTGTGTGTGTGTGTGTGTGTGTGTGTGTGTGTGTGTGTGTGTGTGTGTGTGTGTGTGTGTGTGTGTATGTGTGACGGAGTGATTGAGTTTGTGTTACTGTTTGTCGATTTCTTACGTGAGCCTTGAAGGCTTCGCCTCTTGTTGGTCTTTTTTTCTTCTTCTTTTTTCTTTTTAACTCCAACATAGAGTATATTACACTCACGAAACATGGACATTTTCTATTTACAAAGGAAATATTCCTCATAATATTTACAATTCAATTTTTCTACTTAATATTTGAAACTCAAAATTTACAAACAATGATCCCTGACAAGTTGTCTTTCTAAAAATACTAACACACATTTTAGTTGGAGTGTTGGCTGGGTGGGCTCATACCATTTTGCCCCTTTCATGTTTGGTGTAGAAAATAGAGCAATGACGGGAGCCTGTCTGTTTTGCGCCACTGGTTCCTATAGAATGGTTGCTCTTTATTTGTTGACTCAGTATTTACACCCCCGGTATAGGGGTGTGTATAGGTTTCGGTCGATGTGTTTGTTTGTTTGTTTGTGTGTTTGTGTTCGCATATAGATCTCAAGAATGAACGGACCGATCGTCACCAAACTTGGTGAACAGGTTCTATACATTCCTGAGACGGTCCTTACAAAAATTGGGACCAGTCAAACACACGGTTAGGGAGTTATTGGTGGATTAAGATTCTACAAGGACTTATAGAGAAACATATTAATGGTCAAAGGGAAATAACCTTCTCAGTTGGTGGCAGTGAGAATGGGTGCAGTGAGAATGGTTATTTCCCTTTGACCAACGGGGGTGTTTTTCCTACCTCGGAGGAATTTCTTGTTTATCTAAAGATTTTGAATAGGACTACTTTCTCTGCATGCTTCTCGTCGGTCTTTTGGACTTTTCTCTATCTCCCTTTTGCAAACACTACTTGACAAAAAAGTGTCTTTCCCTTGTGGGTCCTTCTCCTCTCTTCCGTTGTTTCCTCCATGGTCCTATCTTCTTTACAGTTTTGCCTTCTTCTCTCTTCCGTTGTTTCCTCCATGGTCCTATCTTCTTTACAGTTTTGCCTTCTTCTCTCTTCCGTTGTTTCCTCCATGGTCCTATCTTCTTTACAGTTTTGCCTTCTTCTCTCTTCCGTTGTTTCCTCCATGGTCCTATCTTCTTTACAGTTTTGCCTTCTTCTCTCTTCCGTTGTTTCCTCTATGGTCCTATCTTCTTTACAGTTTTGCCTTCTTCTCTCTCCGTTGTTTCCTCCATGGTCCTATCTTCTGTACAGTTTTGCCTTCTTCTCTCTCCGTTGTTTCCTCCATGGTCCTATCTTCTGTACAGTTTTGCCTTCTTCTCTCTCCGTTGTTTTCTCCATGGTCCTATCTTCTTTACAGTTTTGCCTTCTTCTCTCTCCGTTGTTTCCTCCATGGTCCTATCTTCTGTACAGTTTTGCCTTCTTCTCTCTTCCGTTGTTTCCTCCATGGTCCTATCTTCTTTACAGTTTTGCCTTCTTCTCTCTTCCGTTGTTTCCTCCATGGTCCTATCTTCTTTACAGTTTTGCCTTCTTCTCTCTTCCGTTGTTTCCTCCATGGTCCTATCTTCTTTACAGTTTGGCCTTCTTCTCCTTTGGACACATTACTGTAAGCTGTCGTTTATTTTCTGCACGTGCCTGTCTCCTTTACAATCTTAACAATCTTGTCTTCTTCTCTCTTTGGACACATAACTGTAACTCTCTTTGGACACATAACTGTAACTCTCTTTGGACACATAACTGTAAGAATACTAAGATGTCGGTGGTTTTCTTCGTTGTCCTATGTTCTTGACAGTTTTGTCTTCTCCTTTCTTTGGACAAGTTACAGTAAGATGTCGGTTGCTTTCTTCGTGGGCCTATTTTCTTTACAGTTTTGTTTTCTCCCACTCTCTTCTTTATTGTTTTGTTTTCTCCCACTCTCTTCTTTATAGTTTTGTTTTCTCCCACTCTCTTCTTTACAGTTTTGTTTTCTCCCACTCTCTTCTTTATTGTTATGTCTCCTCCTCCCTTTGGACTCATTACTGTCACATATCGCTTGTTTTCCTCATGGGCCTATCTTCTGTACAGTTTAGTCTTCTCCTCTCTTTGGACACATTACTGTTTACTTCATGGGCCTATCTTCTGTACAGTTTAGTCTTCTCCTCTCTTTGGACACATTACTGTTTACTTCATGGGCCTATCTTCTGTACAGTTTAGTCTTCTCCTCTCTTTGGACACATTACTGTTTACTTCATGGGCCTATCTTCTGTACAGTTTTGTCTTCTCCTCTCTTTGGACACATTACTGTTTACTTCAAGGGCCTATCTTCTGTACAGTTTTGTCTTCTCCTCTCGTTGGACACATTACTGTTTACTTCATGGGCCTATCTTCTGTACAGTTTTGTCTTCTCCCTTTCGAGCTCATCACTGTATCATTTCGAATGTTTCCTTTTTGGGCTTTTCTTCCTTACAGACTTCTTCTGTTCCTTTTGAAACCAAACCTTTAACAGTACAGTCTATCACGCCGCTGTCTACATTCTTCGTTCAAATAGTAATGTCCCCGGGTTTGGCGCTCAGTCTCACCATCAAGTTCTCTTGCAATTTATTCAAGTGGTGTTGACAACCAACTCTTCGCGTTCGCCAGGCTGGGTTTCGGCTGCTGCGGGCTGCCCGTGCTCTTGCTGTCCATACTTGATGACGTCAAGGTCGTCGACACTGCCGTCGTCTCTCTGGGGGGCCCTCGTGTACGCCAACAGTCTTGTCTTTATGCAGTAGATGGCCACAGCCACGAGGGTGAGCGTGACCGCAGCGAAGACGGTTAGCAGAACGATCAGGGACACAGATGACGTTAGGTGATGACCTTCAGAGTGCGATGGCGTATTCTCAGGCTGCACCGGTAGTGGTGTGTTCTCCGGGCTGTTGCCAAGGTTGACTTTTGTCGTGTAGCCTGTGATTAAGACGAAAATTTGAATGTAAGTGTTCATGAAGAATTTCCGGCCATTTTCGTCTGCACAAAGGCCGACTTGAAGGTATTACCTTTCACCTATGACCTGTGAGCATCGACAATGTTTACAGGCTTCCTTGTGGATTATACAACATTCACCTCAACTGGTTATAATGCAAGCACAGATGACCAGTGTCAAACGAAAAACATTTAAACTTTCAGTCAAATGTGTGTACAAATCAGTCTCCTTTTCTCCGCGACAAAAACCCTTCTACGTTTCATACATGTGCTATGTAATTTTGAACAAAGTGAATTGTCATCAACTCTTTGTTAACGTATAACTTGTCGTTTAAATCTGAAGTTCTCTTGTGCACAGTGGTTGTCAGATGGGAGAAAAAGTTTTGAATGGGCCCCATGCAGTAAGCAAATCAGTAAGTACACGGCAATATTGAACAAGTCGCGTAAGGCGAAATTACTACATTTAGTCAAGCTGTCAAACTCACGGAATGAAACTGAACGCACTGCATTTTTTCACCAAGACAAAAAGCTTCGTCAATCCCCTCGAGAAGGAAATCGCTCACTTCTCGCGTGCAAAACGCAGTGAAATTGACAAGCCAGATTAGCGCGGTAGTGTATTGCGCTAAGCATGAAAGCCTGCTTTTCTGTATTCTTGTTAACTTTCTGAGCATGTTTTGAATACAACGTATCATATCTATATGTTTTTGGAATCGGGAAAAGATAAAGAATAATATGAAATCATTTTGGATCGATTTCTTAAATTTTATTCGTAGTACTTATTACTCTATTTTCGTTAATTCTGATCACACTGTAAGAGTAAACATAACATATATGTATATATTTTTAGATTCAGAATTTGACGAAAAATACGATGCAATCAATTTTAAATTTGTTTGCAAAAATTCGATTTTATTAACAACTTTAATGAGCAAACTCATCAATTAATTTTTAAGCCTCCACGCTGAAATACAATCCCAAAGTCCGGGCTTTGTCGAAGATTACTTGACCAAAATTTCAATTTGGTTGACAAATGAGAGCGTGACAGTGCCGCCTCAACTTTTACAAAAAGCCGGATATGACGTCATCAAAGACATTAATCGAAAAAAAGAACAAACTGTCTGGGGATATTATACCCAGGAACTCTCATGTGAAATTTCATGAAGACCGGTCCAGTACTTTTTTTTAGTGAATCGCTCTACACGCACATACATACATATTTACATACATACATACTTACATACACCAGACCCTCATCTCGATTCCCGGTCAACGTTAAAACATTTAGTCAAAACTTGATTAAATGTAAAAAGGAAAGAATACGAAACACACCTTGACACTTGTTGTTGCATTGCTCTACTGTGCCACGAGCTTCTTGGTGTTCGCAGAGCTCGGCGCAAGGGCTGCAATTCATAACCTGCTCGTCATAGTACTGCTCGGGTGTGCAACGCTTTGCTGTCAGGTAATCTGCAACACAAAGACACATGCATGCACGCACGCACGCACTCACGCACACAAAAATGCACACGCATGCACAAAAATACGGACAGACATACACACAAGGCATACAACAGACAGACACACAGACACTGACGCACACACACACACACACACGGCACATACACACACACACACACACACGGCACACACGGCACACACACACACACACACACACACACATTTCGGTTAGAAATGAAGACATTACGATGGATAGAGAAGATAATGAAGATAAGGTTAGTCGTCACCCTTGTTTTTTCGGGGATTTCCCTTGTAGGCTTAGGCCTTCACCTGTATCAGTTAATGTGAAACTCTACGCATTGGCCATTGTAACGCTATTGTTCAGCCAAGTAGTCATCGAGTCATAAGTTGACTACGTAAGGGGGTTCCCCCTGTCATAATCACGAGACTGAATGTTAACGTGGCACACTTTCATTGGAGTCATTGGAGTGTCTTGTGATTCTGACGTGACGCCGATACCTCGTGAGAACAAGGAATTATAAACTTTGATTTACTTTCATGGATTAAATTGCCAACACTGATTGACGCATTGAAACTGGTTCGTTACCACTCCTCACAAGCTGTTATTTTACGTGCAGGTTACTCAATGAAACCTAAAGAGCTGTTTGGTTAATCGATCGTATTTAGAAAATAGTCTCCCTGGTCTGATTTAGTCATGTGGCCTGTGACAGTGGTTTGTTTTCTGCCATTTTCATAAACGTTCCCTGAGTCATTGCTTATTACTCATTCTAACAAAGTATTTAAATCGCGCACACGACTGGTTTCCTTTTAGTCAAAGACTGCAACAAGCACTGACCAAGGATTTGGTGAAATGGGCCTGTGAAGGCTTGAAGCTTCGTAGTATTTGTTTAATTTGTGCATTCTTGAGATGGCAATGAAGAAATAGTAAAACAAAACAGGGCAATAGGATGACTGACGAATCAGCGTCAACCGAAAACAAAATGCTCAGTTTCAGCTAGAACCAAGCCATGAGAATATAATATCAAAATCAAAAATAGTGAAATACATGTACTTAAAAAATATCATTGATTGCAACTTTAACTACAACTACAATTCTGGTGTAGATTCCTTTGACGCGACAAATTCAATAATACCTACTAAATAAAAAAGCGTTTTGTAAAAAAAAAAAAAAAAAAAATTAAACAAAAAGAAGAAAAAAGGACAATCATTTTAAGTGAGTAGCTCGCGTTAAATCCGCAAAGTTACTATTTCAACACAAATAGGGAAAAGCCTTTCAAATGTAATTTACGAAATTAACAATAAATATGCTTCAAAACGACTTCAGTGGTGCGAGTAAAAGTGAGACATTTGAATTAGTAGGTAAGACTCAGTGAGAGGCAATGCTCACCAGAACAAGAGGTCCTGCACTCTTCTTCTGTTCCTTGTCTTTCAGAATAATCACAGATGTCCCCGCAGTGTTCACACATCTCCGTCCCATGGTCATAATAGGAGAAGAGTTCACATTGTTTTTCCTCGGATTTCAAAGACTTTCCTTCTATGTAGTACAATTGTATGAACAAAACCAAGAAGGCAATAGCAAGAAGGTAATGTTTATGTTCCATGTTCTTTCTCGACCGGATTAGTCAGCTCAGCAGGTCAAGTCACGGTGAACGTAACGACAGATTGAGTGGCCGGTTTGAAGTCAGCAGTTGAAACACTGAATGATCAAATCGAAGACGTCTGTCCCGTCCGAGTTAATACAGAATAATAACTATATCAGTTTTGTTATTCAGGTTTGTTTGTGCGACAATACAGGTAGTGAGCGCAGTCAGTTGATCCGCAGAGGAGGCGTCCAGGCGAGTTTGTTTACAAACATATACTGAATGATGCAATATGTTACTTTTACGCAGGTATATGGGTACGGGTAGGTCACGTGGATATACCCGGATTTCAACAGCGTGATCGCGTCGTGACTGTTATCGGTGTACATAGATGTAACACCCATTTTAGAAGTGATTCAATTTGGGGAAAGAATAAGCATTCCATCCAGTGAAATTTGACCATTAAGTGACCGTCAGCCAGAACACTGATTGTTCATATTTTGTTCATTTGCTTGCTTTGTTGTTTGTTTGGTGCTTCCTAACCAAATATGGGGGTCGGGTTTATCATAATGGGGAAAATCCGATCTATATATATTACATAAGAGGGAAAGGGCACAGTCTGGAATGAAGTGACATCATATGATAAACACATTTACTTTTAAAAAGGATACCTAAAGAGGGCGCGGCCTGTTACACAGACCTACAATTGGCTGAGAGACATAACACCACACAGCAAGGACTGATCGAGCAGAAGAGATGGGCTTACGGAGAGAGCTAGTACACTCTTCAAAAAAAGTTAAGGATCGGTTGAAAAAACGGATCTAATTATAAAACAATGCCAAAAAATTAAACATCGACATAATTGTGCGGACAGCCTCCAAGGTCGCGGGCTGTGACTTCCCTTCCGTTGCCTCTATTTTTGAGTTGCGCTCAGGTCGAAAAGCAGGAAAGATTGTTCGCGACCCCTCCACCCGGCAAACCACTTCTTCTTCTTCTTCTTCTTTCTTGATGTGGACTGGGTTCATCCGAACGTCTGTAGTCCAGCGGCGGAGTACTGAGTAATTGGTTACTGGTGGTGGGTGACCCAATAACTCCGAGAAGATGGTTAAAAGTATAAAACTATTTACACGAAGAGCTGCAGGGTTACTGTGTCAGCGAGGCAAGTCCGTGGGTACGACCCAGACCAGCTTGGAAGGACTCCAGTGAAGGAGCAACTGTGGTCTTAGGGTCGAGCTTGTTCCACTGACGCAGTGTTCGGGGGAAAAAGGAGTTGAAGAGAACAGGATGGGATGCCCTCTCCTGGAACAGTCTCTGGGCTCCTCTGGTGCGGCTGTCGCCAGAGGTGTAGAACTCGGCCTTGTTGATGTCGACTATGCCGTTGTTGATCTTGTAGAGCATAGTGAGGCGGTTGGCGAGTCTTCTGTCGGCGAGTGGTTCCCATTGGAGGGTCTTCAGCATGCTGGTCACACAGCCTGGGGTCCGATCGCTGTAGTTGTTGTGGACGTAACGGGCTGCTCTGCGTTGGACTTTTTCAAGCTCCGTGACGTCTTTCTGAGAGATCGGGTCCCAGACTGGCGAGGCGTAGTCAAGGACCGGTCTGACCATGGCCTTGTACGTAGCAGCTCTGACGGTGGTGGTGCACTCCCGGAAGTTCCGCCGCAAGAAGCCCACAGTTCTGTTGCCCTTGTTGACAGTCGCTTGCACGTGGCTGCTCCAGGACAGGTCATCGGAGATTAAGACCCCTAGGTACTTGCTGGATGGTGTTGTTTCCAGAGTCTGTCCATGGAGGCTGTAGGAAGTTGGCAGGATGGGCTTCTTCTTGTTCGGGGCAATGCGGATGACGGTGCACTTGCTGGGGTTGAACTCCATCTGCCATGTTGATTCCCACTGTTCGAGGCTGGATAGGTCCTGTTGGAGCTGCAGACTGTCCGCTGGAGAGGATATACGTTTGAAGAGTAGGGAGTCGTCTGCAAAGAGTTTGACGCTGCTGAACTGAACGGATTCAGGGAGGTCCAGCAGCGTCAAACTCTTTGCAGACTTCTTCGAGCCTCTTCCATCTGGTAGGCGCTACAGAGCTTTGAAAGCCAGAACTAGTCGCTTTCGCTCTAGCTTCATCCCCCATGCTGTACTGACAACTCCTGTAGAGAAGACGTTGTAATATACTGTAGTTATAGGATTGGGGGGGGGGGGGTTCTTTTGTTACTTAGTCCTTTCACTGCATTCCATTACTGTTCTCATAACTTGTGATAGTGGAAGTATATGCAATGTGGAATGGTCCTTATTTTTTTTTAGGTGCTTCAGTAGTTCTGTGATGGTAGTAGTTTTGTGCAATGTGACTCTAGGTTCAGGTGCTTGAGTAGATCTGTGATAGTCTGTTAATACTGTTGTTTTAAACTGTCTAACTGGCTAGATTACGATTATATAATTTTATGTGATGATCTGACTAAATGATAATAATTACGTGTACTACTTACTTTTAAATGGATTATAATTTTTAGGTATTGTTCTAGTATTCACTAATGTTGCATTGATATTACTGGCACCCCTTTTAAACTGATATGGTTTTTACCTTTACAAGGCGACGATGTGAATTTGTGATGTAGATATGTGGCTGGTTATGTGTGAGTATGTAAATAATTGTGTGTGTGTGTGTGTGTGTGAGTTGTGGCTGTGTGTGCATGACAGTGTAATGTACGTATGTATGCATGCATGGTGATGTGTGTCTGCATATGTGTCTGGTTGGTTTTTATTTTATTTTTACCGTGCCGTGCCAAGATGAAATCCTTTTGCAAAATTGGTGAATAAATATCTTGTATCTTGTATCTTGTATCTTGTAATAATTAAAAGATTAATGTGTTTGAATTAAGAAATGAACAATGAGTCTTGACCCTAGAATTTTGTTTGGCAGGCAGAGTTATTTCCCTTTGTGGGACTTCTCAAAAGCTTCTGCATTTTGGAAGAAAAAGGGTGTTTTTTATAGCCCCATGAAATTTACGGAACGCATGCCAGGGCAAAAGGTAGTGATGCACGTGCTACAACAGGGTCCTGGCTATGAACATCGCTCACCAGCTTGTGCTTAAAGGTTGACACGCTGACACAATTATGCACAGTAGCAACATGCCCCCTTCAAGAAAACTGAGCGATTTGGGTAGAGGAAGGGCAATAGGATGGCTACAAGACGGCACGTGTTGCTGCCAGGCAAGTGGCCCAGAGGCTTGCAGTGGCTCCCTCTGTCATCATCAGACTTATTATTGACTAAAACAGAGATTCCACGCAACTGGAAGAGTGCAGGAGCGACAACGTTCTGGGTCGGCCCAGAGTCACCACACAAAGAGAGGATCGCTTCATTCAGAGGCAGGCCATGCAACAAAGAATGGCTACGGCAAAGAACATTAGGCAACGCATACAAGCTACCACCAACACTGTTGTTAGTGGTCAGACGATCCAAAACCTCTTACACAACTTTGGCTTGCGTGCAAGTCGTCCAGTCGGCCGAGGAACAACCCTGACTGCTAATCACCGAGCAGCTCGCCGAGCCTGGTGCACTCAACATGTGAGGTGGCAACGTCAGCAGTGGGCTCAGGTGTTGTTTACAGATGAGTCCCGCTTTTGCTTGGAACCTGCTGATGCCGTGATGGTCGCATCCGAGTGTGGGGGCGTCGTGGAGAGCGCTTCGGAGAAGGCGCTGTTCTGGATTGACAGCGTTTTGACGGAGGCTCTGTGATGGTCTGGGGAGGGATCAGCACACGTCTAAGGACACCTCTGTACCATGTAGTGGGCAACTTGTCCGCTACCAGAATGAGATCCTGGTCGTTCCAGCCCTCCAAGCGATCGGCCCTCGTGCGATTCTTCAGGATGACAACGCACCTCCCCATCGCTCTGCAGCGGTAAACACCTTCATCCAGCAGGCCAGGGTCAACAGGATGCTGTGGCCAGCCAACAGCCCGGACCTGAACCCCATAGAGCACATGTGGGACGAGCTTTGTCATCGGGTACAGCAACATCACCCTCCTCCTGCCAATCTGGGTCAACTGCTGCAATGGCTCCAGCAGGAGTGGAATGGAGTTCCCAGAGCATTCATATGCAACCTGATCCACTCCATGCGCCAACGATGTGTTGAATGCCTGGCACACAACGGAGGGCACACACGTTATTGACACTGATTCACATTGTTGTGAATTCCATTTTCGAGGGTTGTCACGTTTGACACACTCTAGCTAAATTGTCGCTGCCGCGTTCGATCTTTGCTTTGTTTGTCATTACTCCTTGGTTGTTCAATTATATAATTTTTAAAAAATGAAAGAATTCGGTCTTGTCTGTTTTGTGTGGCGTGCTTGTAAAAAAGTGATCCTTAACTTTTTTTGAAGAGTGTATAGTGCATGGGATATTCAAGAAGTTATTATTGCTTACACAGAAAAGGATTTTTTTGTCTGCGTTTGACAGGAAGAAGCAGAAGAATTCGACCTACGGAAACAACCCAGGGACAGTAAAGAAGCAAACGTCACTTGTTGGGATTTTTTTCTCTCACAGGGATAAAGATGTTTACTGTATTTAAAAATGAAGCCCTACTTTCTGCCAACCGCCATGCTGTTTACTCCTCGTTTCCCTTACTTTACAGTGGAACCGCCCTTTAGGACTCCAATGTAAGACCCTCTCGGCTTTTTTTAAAGATCAGTTTTTTAAGATTTTCTTATCATGCATATGCTCTGCATATTTACCTCCATTTTACGACTCCCTCTCTTTTGAGACCCGTTTTCTCAGATTGTTGGTGGTCCTAACACGGGGGAACCGCTGTACAGGCCTTGATCCTACATGGCTTTATTTGTCATCACTTTTTGGAAGAAAGCAGAATATAAGTGTTCACTGCCTTGTATATTGCATCAGGCTGGGTTCATCATTGCAGATCTTATTTAACAAATATCATTTATGCTTTCTATGTTGTGTGAGGTGAACGTTTGTTTTGTGTATCTGTAGTTTTGTCTTTGCAGCACACACACACACACACACACACACACACACACACACACAGATCTGCACAAACATGCAGAGAGAAACATCACTCATAGTTTGACTTTCTATTTTATTAATCACCTCAGTAACAGCAAATTCCCACAATAAAATGTGAATACAAATCAGTCTTCAACACATTCACAATAACCTTGAGAGAAACAAACCTCAAACATACAAAAATAACCAAATTTGTTAATAACCATATATATACTTTCATAAAAATTATTCCACAAAACTTCAAATGTTTGCATAATACAGTTTTATCCACTTTAATATGAAAAGAGCTGAAGCTGAATAAATATAAACAAACCAACAATGAGCAGAAAAAAATAAGAAAAAAACAACCCCACATTCATTCAGTAGAATTACATATGTATAACATGTAACCCAAAATAGCAGAAACAAAACTTGCATAAAAAACCCAACTTATTTTGAAAAAAACCAACACTTTTGTGACAGTACTTTTTAAGTTTCAGATTTACCATGTGTCATGCTCTGAGAAGCATAAACCCTTTTCAGAGACACCCACACCGAATATAAGAGTAATAAGCACCAAAAGAGTTTAATTTCCACTGAAAAACACAGAATTTTCGATCATAAAATTATCAGTGCTTAAGTGATAAATAAATTAATATATTCTGCTCAAATTGATGCAAGACTGTTTTGTCAATTGAAACAACAAGGTTTATATTATGCAAAACTCAAAATAAGCAATTAATCAATACAACAAAGTTCATGTTAAAATCATCATGTTAAGGTAAGTTCTTCAAACTGGTGGAACATTTGCACACACATCCCTGTCAAAACCGCCACAAGATTACATGACTTTATCAACCAGGTACATGTACATTTCAAAAAGCGTTCATTGAACCATGTGTACACATTGTTCTCAAACCAATTCAAAACAGTGTTAACATAAACCCACAATGTGAATAAATACGTACGTTTAGAAAAGTTGATGCAACAAATATTGCAACTGATAATGCAAACACCAAATTGAATGGTTTTGATCTTCTGAAGTTCACAACACATTTTTAAAAGACAGAAATAAGCTTCAAAAGAAATCATTTGACCAAAGCAAGGGAAAAAGAATAATACACACCAACCTATGCTATTCCCAATAAAAAAACATGCAGAATCTGCTTGCGATAGCAAAGCACAAGGAAAAGAAAAAACCCTTGGAAAGTCAAAACACCACAATGTTAAAACATTGTTAATACACCACACTGAAATATACTCTGTGATAGTAGCTCACTGTAAAATGGCTTTTCTGTATGGCAGCATTATGCCCAGTTTTGATTGAATGGAATAATAAAGAAATGTCATACCCTTTGAAACAATTCAGAAATGTTGCATACCCTGTAATAATCTAAAGCTTGTTTTTCCAACATTTTTCTACTAACCACATTCCCGCAGTGGGGCACTGCGGTTATGAAATTAAAAGCCCCTCCTGTTTTTGGAACCGCAGGAGCTTTCTAGTTTGCTGTTAGGTAGATTTTTGGTTCCTCTTTCCTGTCATGCTCTCTTTTTCTTCATGAATTCTTTTCTTTTTTCTGCCTTCTTGCTCATTCACCTGTATTTTTTCCAAAAATCTCTTCTCTTGCCGCTTGTCTCGCGATTCATGTATAGTTTAATCTGTTAGTGTTCTGATGTAAGTCCAGCAGTAGATAGGTTAAGCCTATTTTAACATACTGGAAACTGGTAATCTTCCAGTAGGTATTAATTTAGTTTTACTAAAGCCTGCTGGGACACAAGTAATGGGTTAGTGCATTTGTAAACAGGAATCGCTTGACAAGTGGCCCCCTTCATCCCCCCCTTCCTCGTCCTGATATGGCTCTGCGTAGTCGGCTGGACGTTAAGCAACAAATAAACAAACAAACAAACAAACAAACAAAATACTAACCACATGTCAATTCCATTTTGAGTGTCAGATTGAACTACTGTAAAAACACAAGAAAAAGAGAGAAATATAAATATTTGTAAGTAAGACGGGACAGACGGATCTTTAGGATTGTTCAAGCATAAATAACATGGACAGGGAGGTTAAGCAAAAGAAACAAATAAAAATGATTAACAATTATCACTTTCCAGAGAAAACAAGTTCTGCTCCTAGCAACATCACAGCAAACACTGTACCCAAATACAGGCGATTAAATTAAACTCCACTTTGTCTCACTGTTTGAGAAAACATCATGTGCTCTTGCATGTCTGTCTATGTGTGCATGCATGTATGTGTCGGCATATGTAAAGGATTGTACTGATAAGATCTGCCAAGCCAAAACGTGTTCCACAGAAATCTTAACATAAGAGGAAAAAAAAGTTTCCACATCACAAAACTACCTTAACCATAATAATCTGACAAGTTTTTACCCACTGTATTTGCAAACAACAAACAGTGTAACATTACAGTAAAGAGAAACATATATAAGCATGCAAACACTGGCAGTGATGTCTGATTTTAGCAATCAACTTTGCTGCAAACAACTAGCTTCAAATTGTTCTGTTTTCTGCTTTTGTGTAAAAACCTGATTTCAAGAACATGCTTGAATCAAGCTAGTCTAAACAATCAGTGCTAAGAAGAAAGTGTCCCATTTATTTGAAAAATATTCCCCCCACAAAAACAAAAAAAGTTAAAACTACTCCTGATCACATATCAAAACAGTAGGATGTTTTTAGTCACAGACAATAACACTAAGTACAAGCTTACATGCTGTTCTACTACACTGTCCAACATAAATCTTATCTTTTTTTAGGCTGGCAAAAGTAAACCTCTGTCAACAAATGTTTTACATGGCACATAACTGAAAGGGTGAAAGAAAATTTAATAAAATGGAACCATCATTTCTATTCTAAAATTCTGCAACAACTACAAACTTCTGCATATTCATCTTTGCTGAGCAAGATGAAAAGAAACTTTATTAAATGATCACATGTAATATCACTTAACAGATATAGCAAAGAGGGTTTAAAAATACACAGAGACATCACAGTTAAGTACAATTTTTATCAAAGAAGCATACAAAAATCCTGTTTTTACATGTAACATCCAGTGCATTGCAAGATCACACAAACATACCCCCATATCAGCACACACACACACACACACACACACACACACACACACACACACACACACACACACACACACACACACACACACACACACACACACACACACACACACACACACACACATTCTTCTATTTCCAAAAACGTTTTTTTCACAAGTAATTAACACATCAGAAACTTAAAAACTTCAAACAATCTACAACATAACTAAAAGCCAAATCAAAGCAGATGCTGACATTGACATTTTTGTGTTAAACCTTAAAACACAATTAGAGAAACCAAAACAATCAAACACACAAGAACAGAAAGGACACCAGAAAGACAATAAAAGAGAGAGAAAAAAAAACCACCCACCCACACACACAAGAAACCCGACAACAAAAGCACAAACAGAAGGGTGATCAAAAGCGACATTTGAATTCTTCCCTGCAAAATGATTTGTTTAAAGGCACATTCCTTCTTGTTGTGGCTTTTAAAGCGCTAAGAGCATCATTCCACTTGGGCACATAGCAGGTGATACAATATCTGTGTATACCAGCCAAAACAAACATTTCTGTTTGTCTCACATTAAAGGCACAATACGCCTCCCGTAAACCATCACAGATACTGTCAGGCTTTTACACACAGTACAAACACCCTTCCATTTGAATGCTCACCAAACGGGAACATACTAGGTGCCCTACGTAAAGAGCGAGCAATTTTCAAAGAATTAATTTTGCGGTTTGTCTGATAACAAAATCGGACCGTGGTGCGTTTTGGCGCTAGACCTAACTTTTAAAATCTAAATAATAAATTGACAGCTTGTTATACAAACATTCTTAAATCATAAAAGAATTCTTTTATCATCAAGACAAGATCAGTAGAATTCGACGTTTTGAAAGTTTAAAAAAAGAAAAGCCCGGAAGCAGGGTCACGCAAGGTCGTGGTTCGCGTAGCAGACGACGGTTTATGCCTATCGCCAGTTCCTCTGAACAGTCAAAAGCCATTGCTAGAGTTCTTGTGAATCACAGCCGTTTGTTTTGTGTAGATTCAGAGGTACATAATAACCTGCTGTTGCAGATAAGCTTACAGCGAGTCGCATTCAAATTACAAACTGACGACTACATTGTGAAAAAAGGAAACTGGATCACACGGGTTCACGGATGGCTCAGGGGCATTAAGATAAACCACGCAAACATAAATTCTTTGAAAATTGCTCACTCTTTACGGAGGGCACTGAGGATGTTCTCAAGCGGTGAGTGTTTAAATGAAAGGGTATTTGTACTGTGTGTAAAAACCTGACAGTATTTGTGATGGTTTACTGTGCCTTTAAGATAATAAAGTTGTATTGAATTGAATTGAATTGAATTGAATATCTCACGCTTCCCGTATAGAGTAAAAATATTATGTATTTGGTGAATTGACATAGGTGCCGCTTATGAAGTTAAATCGGCAAAATGTTTTCACTGTGCACAGAAGGCAGCCAGGCTGTAAACTTGAAGTCTATTTCACTGTGGAAGGATGTTCTTACTCCATGTAAAAGCCTTGAGAAAGGATGCTTTTATTCTGTGTAAAAGCCTTGAAAAAGGATGCTTTTATTCTGTGTAAAAGCCTTGAGAAAGGATGCTTTTATTCTGTGTAAAAGCCTTCCACTTCTGTGGCAGTGAACCTGATCATGTACACATGAAAGAAGGACTGGGTGGCCGAGTGGTAACGCACTTGCGCTCGGAAGCGAGAGGTTGCGAGTTCGACCCTGGGTCAGGGCGTTAGCAATTTTCTCCCCTTTCCTAACCTAGGTTGTGGGTTCAAGTGCTAGTCTTTCAGATGAGACGAAAAACCGAGGTCCCTTCGTGTACACTACATTGGGGTGTGCACGTTAAAGATCCCACGATTGACAAAAGGGTCTTTCCTGGCAAAATTGTATAGGCATAGATAAAAATGTCCACCAAAATACCCGTGTGACTTGGAATAAAAGGCCGTGAAAAGTAGGATATGCGCCAAAATGGCTGCGATCTGCTGGCCGATGTGAATGCGTGATGCATTGTGTAAAAAAATTCCATCTCACACGGCATAAATAAATCCCTGCGCCTTGAATATGTGCGCGATATAAATTGCATAAAAAAAATATTAAAAAAAACAACAACCTGCGCTTAGAACTGTACCCACAGAATACGCGAGATATAAGCCTCATATTGATTGATTGATTGATTGATCTTTAAATATTCCGGTCATAAAATACATAACCCCCCCAAAAAATAAGAAAGGAAACACCAACGTAAGCTGTTGTTTCAAAGTTTCTCCAGAGCTGACCTTATTATATATGAAGCCTGTTAAGAATTTGCATAGGAGAGATTCATCACAAACCGCGAAATTGCATCTGACATAAAATAAAAATTGTATGTATCATTGTTTATCAATACAACTGTGTGTCTACAGCAAAAAGTGCACCTCCATAATCTAAGTGCTGTTGCATTTTAGAAGATCATGCAAAAAATGATGTGTTGCACAACATTTGTAACTTTTCAAAACGATGTCATTTTTACTTGCATGAAAACCTATGTTCTAATAATGAGCCACAATAAAGAAAAGAACTAAAGGGCCACAATAACATAAAAAAAATCAACAACAAAAATCAGGAGAAATTATGGAGAAAGGAATACTAATAATAAACTAAACCTGCATGCTGAGTATTCTCCCTGTTAAAGGTTGCAAATGATATAACACAGTGATACACTGAACTGTCATTAAAATAATGTAAGTTGTTGATTAGAAGGAAAAATATATTATGCAGTGCAGAGAATGAATTTTCAAGGTAAATGATGTCAGGTAAGTGACAGGCATTGTGAAATAATTAAACTGGATATAATCTATATAATGTATTGCAGAAGGTACGCCCCGAAGAAATGAATTGTAATGTACTTAGTGTTTGGCAAAAACTCAAAAGCTGCATATGCAGTAACAAGGAAAAGCAAGGCTCAAATGGTGAATTTTGATATAGTTTTTCCCCCCAAATGGATCACTTTTAAAGTAACCATTCTGTGTTTATTTCACGGGTCCAACTGAGTTGAAGCAAGCACATTTTTTTAATAGGACTAAAAAACAAAAAACAAACACAACAAGAAGAGCAAACGCTCGATCGAGTCACTTTCGCAGTTCTGAATATTATATGAGGCATCAGATGGACAGGAAGAAATTGCTATTCACAACACAATGAGTCACGTTCACATAAAATTTGAGCCCGGTCACTTTTATAGTTTCCGAGAAAAGCCCAACGTTAAGTTGTGTGTTGCCGAACAGAAAAGGCTAGTTATCTCCCTTGTTTTTCTGATAACGTTCGTAAAAGGCTACAGATGTAAATACTTTGATGTAAAGAATAATCCTACAAAGTTTCAATCACATCCGATGAACTTTGTCAAAGATATAAAATGTCTAATTTTTCCTTTGACGCTGACCTGTGACCTTGAAAAAGGTCAAAGGTCAACGAAACCATCGTTAAAGTGTAGAGGTCATTGGAGGTCACGACTAAACAAAATATGAGCCCGATCGCTTTGATAGTTTCTGAGAAAAGTCCAACGTTAAGGTGGTGTCTACGGACGGCCGGCCGGACAGACTAACACTGACCGATTACATAGAGTCACTTTTTCTCAAGTGACTCAAAAACAAATAAAGAATCCTCGTTAAATATCACAAAATACCTTGTGTCTTTTACTTTGAATTTGATATATATATTGCACACAGAATATTCAAATAAAGTGCAACTTGCAAACTTTTCCATCCTTCTTTTGCATGAGAAGTTTGAATGCGCAAATCATTTCTTAAGTACAATGTACCTGATGAACTGACTCAAAATCAAAGTTAAAGCCAAAGGCAGTGCTATTACTTGTATCCTAATGCAAAAACTGTGATTTCTAGCTTTCAAATATATACGTTTTGACCACGCTTGTCAGTTTCACAGACGCACAACCACAACACCCATCATCACATATAGTAACCTTTCTTCAAGTGAACCCCCAAAGTGTAACATGTTCACCTGATAATACAATTTCCCTCAATCACAAAAGAACATCCCACGTTGAAGAGCCCAAGCAAGACCTCTCTATTGCACTTTGCGCTCTTGCCCTTCGCAAAATGATGGATTTCTCTTGTAACATTGAATGTCATCACAGACGTGCGCATACGTTTGGTGTAATGTGTGCACAGAAGGCATGCATGTCAACTGGTTTTGAACCCCACGGTATGTACAAGCTGGAATGTGGCAACGGTGATGGAATGACGATCTACAGCTAACTGCTTGCTGGAGGGGTTCTCGCTTGTGCTCTGCAAGAATAACGATCTACAGCTAACTGCTTGCTGGAGGGGTTCTCGCTTGAGCTCTGCAAGAAGGAAATGAGAATAAAGAGAAAACGAATCAGTATACTAAGGCATAGACGGCATGGATTAAAGCGTTGTCTTTACATGAGAGCTTTGAACTATCACCACCCCCTCCCAACCTGTCTTCCATTGGGTCCCTTTTAAATCTCATCACTCTCTTGTTTTGCTCACTCCACCACTTACTCATTCACACACTCCGCAACCAACTCACCTATTAACTCACTCAATTATTCACTCATCATCTTACTCCATCACTCCCCTGCCCATGCACCGATTCACAGACTCCTTTGCCCACTGTCATTTACCCACCCCCTCCCTCACCACCACTCTCACTCACCAACTCCCTTCCTCACTCACAATCGAAAATTTCTTAATAAATTTTCATTTAATTAATATACTTACCAACTCACATAAATAGCATTAACTTCAGTTTGATGCGTAAGACATTGAAGTACTAACCCTGGAAACAGGGGGAGGTAACCCCCAAATCAAAACAAAACCTTAACAAGGCCCTGGTAGTTACCTCCCCTCACCGGTACCCCGCGCATGCGCGGCACATATCACCGGCAAACTCATTCCCAATGAAACACCACCTTCAACCATTAACAAAAAAACGATTGCGGGGTAGGATGGGAGGGCATTAACTATGTGAGTTGGTAAGTATATTAATTAAATGAAAATTTATTAAGAAATTTTCGATTAAATAACATATTCTTACTACAACTCACATAAATAGCAGATTGCTACATAAGGTGGCGGGAATCTCACTTAACATGATAAGAAACCAGCCTGCTTCAACCATAATTGGTAAGCAACTACTACCATTGCAGTGGGTACTAAAACACGCACAAAAGTAGTAAAGAAAGACGTCTAAACATGACGTCCAAACACCACTGAGGTGCCATACGAGAATTGTCTGGCAGCAGAACCACCGGATAAAGGGTCCAAGCTCAGGCCCCATGAATTCTAGACAACCCAGAGGAAGAAAGAAAGCTCCCCTCCATTTGACTGCCGCACTCATAAGCCTGTTAATGAGTGTAAAAGCCCATCTAGTCAGGGCTGCCTAGCAATAATTTGGTTCTATCCGTTGAAACGCAAGAACCAAAAGGAGCCATGCAAGACAAGTAGTCAAATATTCAAAACCTTGAGCGAGACCCAGAAGTATGTAAAACGCTACACCCTTAAGGGGAAGTGAACACTGACAAAAAGGAGTCTGAGAGCCTTCCTATAAAGAAAGGCTAGCATGTCTCCAAATCTATGGCTCTTAAAAAAGAGCTTAAAAACAAAAAGAAATCCCAAGTTGGAATTAATTTCAAAAGACAAAAGCTTGGACGCAGGGCCCTACCACGCAGGGCGTAGAAAGAGAAAAGTCTTGTCAAGACCTGACGACGTTCCTCCAGAATAACGAAACATAGACTTCCTACGATAACAACAGTTCGTGGAAAGTCTTAACATCCTCCTGAACTGGAGAATGCTAAAGCCTATGCCCAGAATCTAGAACTTGCACTAATGCAGGTGCTGGAGGAAGGGCTGACTGCCCCCCCCCCCCCCCTTTTATTTGCACTCATAGAAAGTTAATGATGGCAAAGAAACCACCAGAAAAAATCAACCTAGATAAATAACCCCTTTCACGTAAAGCCTGTTGAGACCTAAGCTAAGTGAAAAGGCCTAAAATACGCTGTCTTGGTCGTGACTGACGAAAAGAGAGAACAATCTCTTACAAACGGCTAGACCAGAAAGACAGCTCTTAACTCAAAAGAGAGCCGTGCAAGTTCGGAAGACAAACAGATATGTCCTCCGAGGCGAGCGAGTAATAAAAAACGAACCTTTGCGTCTCCCCTCGAAGAGAACAAGAAGTTCCAAACGACCACAAGTGAAACACCCTCCACGGAGTGAAGCACTAAAAGATTAAGGCTTGAGTAAACCACAGCACCATAGTCCAAGAGGAAACGCTAAATGTTCGCAATGAACCAGAGACAATAACTTGCCCCTTGTTCAAAGGATAGAGCAAGACAAATGTCGGAAAACATCTGGCCTTGCTAGACTCTCCCACAAAAGAATCAAATGACTTAAAGCCGAAAACAAAGGCAACAATTTGCAGGTCGGCGAGAATGCAACCTCTCATCAAGAGATGAACCGAGATTGCTCATCAAAACCAAAGCGACTTTAATCGAAAGAGGCAAAAGTCTAACTCAATACTCACTAGCAATAAGCTATGAAATTTAATCGACAAGAAAGGAAGCAAGCATACAGTGGGAGCTAGCTGTAGTGCCGAACGTGGAACGATCAGAGCCTAAGTTTGTCAACACAGAACTGAATAGGACAAACCCTGTAGCGACCGTTAAAACATAATGTCGCTATGTTACACCCTGGGAGGGTGTGAAGCCCGCCAGGCCTAGGAGATGACGTCAGTTCGTGACCGATCTCCTACCGAAAACAAGTGATACCTGAGAAAAAGATATCAAGCCCTCATCGGTGAGAAAAATCTCAAGAACGAGCAAACGTGTTCCTGAAGTACCCAAACTACCAGAACACTCACCCTCTAATGAACCAAGCTGTGAACCCAACATGATCCAAACGGTTAGCCAAAAGTAGGCTACTGCTGGTGCATGACCTGCTTGAGCAACTACCCAATCAAGACCGAGCGAATGACGCAGTAAAACTTCCTGCGTTAAGAGTCCAAGTCTAGCAAAGACAAGCACTCATAACTTCGTGGGTCGTGGCAGAAAGCACCAATGAATGACTATGACTATGAACTGGACCGTCGCTACCCGTAGGTAAGACAAAGTCGCCGAAACCGGCCGTCATGTTGCCCCCAAACTGACTTCAGACGCTTCTTGTCAAAACAGAGGAAGTCACAAGAAAGTCCGAACAACCTCCTCGAGAGGACAAAAAACGATGAACGCTCAAAAACCGACAGCTGTCGTGAACTAAGGAGCATCCTTAAGAAAAATCCGGAATAAATTTCGCCGCCAATCAAGAAACACCCTGAATATGGCCGAAAACCCAGAACGCGTCTGATCCGCTGAGAGACTAAAAGTCAGACGCGGGGACCTACGCAAACAGTAATCATAGATGCCAAAGTGCTACGATTACCTGGAACGTCAAAAAAAACGAACCAGAAAAAGGCAAAATCCCTAGTACAAAACACCCGCAACACCTTGACAGTGTGGGTTGATGCTAATGCGTACAGTCCTTCACTCCGAAAACAGAAGTGAGAGACGGGATACCAAAACCACCAACAACCTGAAACCCAAAGGGTTGACATTGGAAGCCTACTAGGCAAAGAGTCCTTGTTCCCAGAACCATCATTGGCCGAAGCCGTAAATGATTGTCCCCCAACGCAGGAGTGACCTGAAGCGGGGAACTCGGAAGTGCAAAAGGATCAAAAGAATGATTGGGCTTCCCGTTCAGCTTTGGTTACGAAGCATGAAAGACGACGTGCGAGAACAATTGCTCGGAGAAGCCAGCCATGGCTGAACAGACTCCGACACATCCCCATGAGCAGTGAACAGAGGAAAGATGCTAACAGCACCGGAACTCAACACCTTAGCCATCTCATAGGCTACAGAGGGCGACTCCCGAAACCGGAAGTGAACGCTAGTCTCATTGTCACCCTGGAAATCGCCAAATGCGAAAGGTGGTGCCGCTAAACGAGAAGACGAAGTTGTCACCCCTTCTGCAAAGTATCGAGAGGTAACCTCAGCGGCGGCAAACAGCGCGCGCAAGAACCTCCTCTCAACTCGAAAGTTGTGTTCCGCCTCGGAAGAGTCATCACAATCCTCGACAACATCCACATCATCAACAAAGATGTCTGATGAAGCCCGATCATGACCGGAACCATCATTGCCCCGCAACGGAACTGATGAACTCGCCGTAACGGAACCCTGTGTAACCACACCAAGGAGGACCGGCAAAGCCGAGCTGCTACCATTGCCCGGAACCAGAGGTAGCTGGCAATTCGGAAGGGAAGGCGACCGGAAACACACCTGTGCTCCGCCCGGAAGCTGACCCATCCTGTCCCCACCGTACGCAACCGCCTGAGCGGAAGCGTAGGCAGGAAACGGATTGCCGTTACCACCAACGACCGGAACCCCCGTAGGCTGTGAACCGGAAGTCGATGGTAACGATTTGAAAGTGCCACGATCTCCCGAAAGAAACCCTGTGGCCGGAAATCCCTTTGCCGAAGCAGTTGAACCCGAGTACGAGGGACCGGACGTACCAGCCCCAGCGTCAAGGGTGGAATAACCGTCGAGACAAACAACACGCTCGTGTGCTGAGTGCCCCGAACTTCCAAAAGTCTACCCCGGAACCGGCGGACCGGAACCAGCGGTAGCTGGCAATCCGGAAGGGAAGGCGACCGGAACACACCTGTGCTTTACCCGGAAGCTGACCCAACCTGTCCCCCACCGTCCGCAACCGCCTCAGCGGAAGCGTAGGCAGGAAACGGATTGCCGTTACCACCAACGACCGGAACCCCCGTAGGCTGTGAACCGGAAGTCGATGGTAACAAAATGAAAGTGCCACGATCTCTCGGAAGAAATCCTGTGGCCGGAAATCCCTTTGCCGAAGCAGTTGAACCCGAGTACGAGGGACCGGACGTACCGGCCCCAGCGTCAAGGGTGGAATAACCGTCGAGATGAGCAGCACGCATTTGCGCCGAACACCCCGAACTTCCATGAACACGTACCTGATCGGCCGAAGCCGAAAGCTGAGGAACAGCAACGTCCGCCGACGTAATCGTAGCGGAAAGAACAATCCTCGACAAAGAGGAAGCGTTGCCAACCCCTGGAGGCAAAGCTGGAATGGTGGAGGAAGACACACCCCTGTCAGTTGCCAGCATCTCCCTCATTTGATCCTTGAAAGTAGAAAAAAAGAGCAAACAATTCATCGCGCGAGACCGCCTGGGTCTCTTCTCCTGCGGCGACAAAACGGGCAAGCTAGCAGGAGGATCAAACGAAACACGCAACGACTCCTTGCTCACAGGATCGAAAATTTCGCAAAAATAATTGCAAAATACTAAAATGCAAATGGCGGCATGCACCCGTAACACCGGGCACTGCCTACACTAGGTTGAAGCAACAAAAAACTCCAGAAAACGGAGCCAAAAGTTCAACAACCGGCAGAAAAAATAATGCAAATGGCGGCACGTCACAACGCAAGTCCGCCATGTTGACGACTAGAACTCCGTCAAGACGGAGACATGTAGTAAAAAACAGAATACCAACACACAAAGGTCGGCACAGGTAAAGACAAAATAATCTGTAAAAGATAAGTCATAAGACCTAAGCTTACACAACAGATCAAACTGCTCAGCAGGTAACAAAGTACCCTGCCCGACAGAGCTAACGCTAAAGACCGCCATGTTGAAACTACAACTCCGAGAACGGAGAACAAGCTTTAACATAACACGAACAAAGGCGGCGCAAGCTCAACCAAGCCTGTAAGGAGTAAGTCACTAGACTTAAGCTTAACGAAAGAACACACTGCTCAGCAGGGAAACGAAAGTCGCCTGTCTGGCAGCACTACAGTAATAGTCGCCGAGTTAAAAGTACAACTCCGTAAGACGGAGCACGAAGTACAAAGCCATTTACCAACAAATGCAAATGGCGGCACAAGCTATAACAAGAAAACGTTACAGATAAGTCACTAGACTAAGCTTGAACAACAAAATAACTGCTAGGCGGGAAAACGAAAGTCCCCCGCCTGGCAACACTACAGTAAAATCCGTGTAAACAGAACGACTCCGTAAGACGGAGCACAAAGTACGACGCCATTTACCAACAAATGCAAATGGCGGCACAAGCTATAACAAGAAAACGTTACAGATAAGTCACTAGACTAGGCTTGAACAACAAAATAACTGCTCAGCGGGAGAGACAAAACATGTCTGAGAGAGCAACAGCTCTCTCCCGCCCAAGTGAAAACCAAAACAAACTCCGAGAAACGGAGAAAGACATTTTCACAAGTGAACAGTTACCATAAACAAACGTAAACCAGAAAGATCTCACCAACAGCTAGCAAGATGAACCAGGGTCAAAAGGTCGTCCTCACAGGAGACCCAAGGCTGAAAAGCCCAGCAAGTACCAACACGTCTGTACAGCACGGTGTTGAAGAAGGGAATGAGTTTGCCGGTGATATGTGCCGCGCATGCGCGGGCTACCGGTGAGGGGAGGTAACTACCAGGGCCTTGTTGTCAAGGTTTTGTTTTGATTTGGGGGTTACCTCCCCCTGTTTCCAGGGTTAGTACTTCAATGTCTTACGCATCAAACTGAAGTTAATGCTATTTATGTGAGTTGTAGTAAGAATATGTTATTTAATCTCTCTTCTTCATCGACTTACCTTGCCGCTTTTCCTCACTGATTCACACGCTCCCTTCCTCACTCACAATCTCTCTTCCTCATCGACTTACCTTGCCGCTTTTCCTCCCTGATTCACACGCTCCCTTGCTCACTCTGTCATCTACCCACCCCCTCCCCCACCACTTGTTGCACTCTCACTCACCAACTCCCTTCCTCAACTACTCACCCTGTTTCTGCTCCTATCTCATTCACACACTCCCCTGCTCACACTTACCAACACCCACTCTCTTCCTCACCCACTCACCCTGCCTCTGTTTCTAGCTGATTCACACACTCCCTCGCTCACTCTGTCATTTACCTCCTTCACCCCCTCTCTCACTCACAAACTCCCTCCTTCACCCCCTCTCTCACTCACAAACTCCCTCCTTCACCCCCTCTCTCACTCACAAACTCCCTCCTTCACCCCCTCTCTCACTCACAAACTCCCTCCTTCGCCCCCTCTCTCACTCACAAACTCCCTCCTTCACCCCCTCTCTCACTCACAAACTCCCTCCTTCACCCCCTCTCTCACTCACAAACTCCCTCCTTCACCCCCTCTCTCACTCATCAACTCCTTTCCTCACCAACTCACCCTGTCAGTGCTCCTAGCTGCAGGCCTGGGCCGGCCATGGGCAGGGGGGTGGAGGGTGGGGTCTGACTGATCAGCTGAGCTTTCACCTGACCGGCAGTCGTGCTGCCCCCCTCTCCCCCCTCAGACTGACCCCCACTAGAGGTAGACGTTCGGGGAGTCCTAGGAGTCCGTTGGGCACCTTGGGAATAGGGGTTCGAATCTTCCTGGATCTGCATGTGGTACTTGTAGGTGTCCTGTGTGGGGTGGATCTTGCCGGATGTGAGGTTGAAACTCTGGCCTTGGATTTCTTCCTTGATGGGCGACAGCCAGTTCATCACCGAGCTGACCATTGGAATCTGCCTCAGCACACCCTGGGTTGGAGATCAAAGTAACGGTCAAGCATCTTGTCATGAGACCCATGTTCAAGACTTCACACTTCTTAAAACTAAAAACGTTTGTAAAGTACTTTCTGTGTGTTTTTGTGTGTGTGTGAGTGTGTGTGTGTGTGTGTGTGTGTGTGTGTGTGTGTGTGTGTGTGTGTGTGTGTGATAGTGTGTGCGTGCGTGTGTGTGTGTGTGTGTGTGTGTGTGTGTGTGTGTGTGTGTATGATAGTGTGTGCGTGCATGTGTGTGTGTGTGCCTGCCCGCGCATGCGTGTAAGCATCAGATAGGGATAGAGCCAAAGAATCAACAAGTACTAATTCTTATAACAGATGCAAAAATAACAAAACAAATAAAACATAAAACACACCCAGACACGGACACTAACAGACACACACAACATATCCTTATTCATCCAAAGTTTACTGACCTCATGCTGTAGCTTGGTCACGAAGCCCTTTTGCAATTCCTTGTTGGCCTCATCAATGCCTTTACGCACCATCTCGGACATGAACTCCAAGAACTGTGCACACAAAACGTCCACAATCATTTCACACTGCTATTTACCAGGCTGGTTCCACAAAAATAAAGCTGCGACAAAGCTCACAAGATCTGTGCTCGCTCCGCTGACCATGTGGTGCTCATTGTAAAATAATTTTAAGAATCTGAACAAAGTACAAGTTGGTCACTTCAGCAATTTATCATATAACTAGTGGGGCATTTTAAGGATCAATGAGTTGTTGTTTTGTTGTTGAATAGCATTGTGGCTAAATCAATCTGTGTTGAAAGGCAAAGTTTACCCCTCCTCCTAAAAACAACAATAACAACAACAAAACAACAACTATCCCACAGGAAAAACTATCTTCTTCTTCTTGGGAGAGACGGCAAACCGTTTTTCACACCACACCATTATTTACTTGCCATGTAGACAGCAACACGCTGCCTTTAAGGTTGAAAAAAGTACCCATAAGACTCACCTTTGATGATTCCTCCACTTCTTTGCCAGTAGACTGGACCATCTCCACCAGTTCTTCAAGGTCAGTGTCCTCTGTGATCAGCCCGAACTTCATGCACACACTCCCGTCGTCAGTGTGACCTGTGGACAGCGCTA
Organism: Littorina saxatilis; assembly: GCF_037325665.1. Classification (NCBI taxonomy): domain Eukaryota; kingdom Metazoa; phylum Mollusca; class Gastropoda; order Littorinimorpha; family Littorinidae; genus Littorina; species Littorina saxatilis. The sequence continues at coordinate 93,958,923 of NC_090246.1, forward strand.
CACACTGTTAACTGTCATTGACTTTGCTGGTCATTCAGTACTAACTTCATGCACACACTCCCGTCGTCAGTGTGACCTGTGGACAGCGCTACACACTGTTAACTGTCATTGACTTTGCTGGTCATTCAGTACTAACTTCATGCACACACTCGCGTCATCAGTGTGACCTGTGGACAGCGCTACACACTGTTAACTGTCATTGACTTTGCTGGTCATTCAGTACTAACTTCATGCACACACTCCCGTCGTCAGTGTGACCTGTGGACAGCGCTACACACTGTTAACTGTCATTGACTTTGCTGGTCATTCAGTACTAACTTCATGCACACTCTCCCGTCATCAGTGTGACCTGTGGACAGCGCTACACACTGTTAACTGTCATTGACTTTGCTGGTCATTCAGTACTAACTTCATGCACACTCTCCCGTCATCAGTGTGACCTGTGGACAGCACTACACACTGTTAACTGTCTTTGACTTTGCTGGTCATTCAGTTCTAACTTCATGCACACTCTCCCGTCGTCAGTGTGACCTGTGGACAGGCCTACACACTGTTAACTGTCATTGACTTTGCTGGTCATTTAGTACTAACTTCATGCACACTCTCCCGTCATCAGTGTGACCTGTGGACAGCACTACACACTGTTAACTGTCAGTGACTTTGCTGGTCATTCAGTACTAACTTCATGCACACTCTGCCGTCGTCAGTGTGACCTGTGGACAGCGCTACACACTGTTAACTGTCATTGACTTTGCTGGTCATTCAGTACTAACTTCATGCACACTCTCCCGTCATCAGTGTGACCTGTGGACAGCACTACACACTGTTAACTGTCTTTGACTTTGCTGGTCATTCAGTACTAACTTCATGCACACTCTCCCGTCGTCAGTGTGACCTGTGGACAGCACTACACACTGTGAACTGTCACTGACTTTGCTGGTCATTCAGTACTAACTTCATGCACACTCTCCCGTCATCAGTGTGACCTGTGGACAGCACTACACACTGTTAACTGTCTTTGACTTTGCTGGTCATTCAGTTCTAACTTCATGCACACTCTCCCGTCGTCAGTGTGACCTGTGGACAGCGCTACACACTGTTAACTGTCATTGACTTTGCTGGTCATTCAGTACTAACTTCATGCACACACTCGCGTCATCAGTGTGACCTGTGGACAGCGCTACACACTGTTAACTGTCATTGACTTTGCTGGTCATTCAGTACTAACTTCATGCACACACTCCCGTCATCAGTGTGACCTGTGGACAGTGCTACACACTGTTAACTGTCTTTGACTTTGCTGGTCATTCAGTACTAACTTCATGCACACTCTCCAATCCTGATCTTTTTAAGACCACAAACAATCCGAGAAAAGCAGGTCTTAAAGCGAGGGAGCATTCAAATGAAGGTAAATTGACAGACGTTAAGAACAGACAATATTTGAAAGCAAGCAAGGCCTTAAAAAAGGGGGAAGTCTTAAACGGGGAGGTCTGAAAAGGGGGGTTCAGACCTGGGAACCCCTGTTTTGCACTTGGAGTATTCTCAAAAAAAGTTGGTGTATTTTCAGAAAAAGTTAGCGTACTCCACACAACATTTCCACATCCATGATTTAAACATGCTTCACACGCATCCGTCGCACTGTTAATTAAGTTTACCAATACATTTGAAACAAATGCTTCTTTCAATGGTTACTGACAAAAACTGTAATCATGTGTCATAATTACTGGATCAGCTTCGGGATGCGCTTGTGAAGAAAAGTAGTCTAGGAATTATTCTCGTCATATTTTGGGTCCACTGACCGTATTCTTGACAATCATGTGTACTTTTTCTTCTTCTTCTGCGTTCGTAGGCTGAAACCCCCACGTACACTCGTGTTTTTGCACGAATGGAATTTTACGTGTATGACCGTTTTTACCCTGCCATTTAGGCAGCCATACGCCGCTTTCGAAGGAAGCATGCTGGGTATTTTCGTGTTTCTATAACCCACCAAACTCTGACATGGATTACAGGATCTTTTCCGTGCGCACTTGGTCTTGTGCTTGCGTGTACACACGAAGGGGGTTAAGTCATTAAGCAGGTCTGCACATAAGTTGACCTGGGAGATCGGAAAAATCTCCACTCTTAACCCACCAGGCGGCAGCGACTGGGATTCGAACTCACGACCTCCCGATTAGGAGGCCGACGTCTTACCACCACGCCACTGCGCCCGTCATGTGTACAAAATACGCCAAAATGGTATGGGTTCCCAGGTGTGGGGGTTCCCAGGTGTGGGGGTTCCCAGGTGTGGGGGTTCCTCTGTAGCTGGTCACGTACCCATGGAGAAAGCGGTGTCTTGTGCCTTGAGGCGGTGCAGGACCTCGGCGTTGAGACTGTTGATCTGGATCAAGTCTGCGGGCCCTAGGTCGTCCCTCCCCACATAGACATCAGGCACGTAGCTGCAAGCACCAGTTAGGACCAAGTCAAGTTCCATGGAATCATGATTATAATACAGGCCTGAAAGTGGCGAGTATTTTACTTGCCATGGCGAGTAGAAACATGTAGAAATGTTAATCTACTCGCCAAATGCGAGTAAAGTTGCTGAAACCAAGGGTTTTGGCGAGTAAAATTTGCTCTCTGGCTAGTAAAATAAGAGAAGTACTTAGCCAAAGGCCAGTGCACCATTTTGTGGACTTTCAGCACCGTAATACTAGACAAAGTGCCTTATTCTGGGCCATGGGATATCCTGCTCAAAGCTCAGTACAGGTACGATCAAAGTAAAAGAAAACCAACAAAACAACACACAACAGACCCAACAAAACAACACACAACAGACCCAACAAAACAACACACAACAGACAACAACAAAAAAACACACACAACGCAGCAGCAGCAATATCAATGGTGCACTGATCCAGCAAACTTACAAAGAAGTGCTATCTACATTTAAAAATACAAGAAAAATAACACACACACACACACACACACACACACACACACACACACACACAGAGAAGCAACCAACAAAGAAAACCACTACAGACAGACTGGGGCCAGGAATGGTGTGAAGGAGAAGACACACACTGTGATCCTGGTTTTGTCACTTTCTTCACACAGACCCAAAGACTTTCAAAACTTTCTACCGGTAGTTTGCCAACACTCAAGATGGAAGGGAAGCAACTATCCCAAGAACACACAGACTGTGGACCAAAGATAGCTGAAGTTACAGTTTGCCAACACTCAAGATGGAAGGGAAGCAACTATCCCAAGAACACACAGATTGTGGACCAAAGACAGCTGAAGTTACAGTTTGCCAACACTCAAGATGGAAGGGAAGCAACTATCCCAAGAACACACAGATTGTGGACCAAAGACAGCTGAAGTTACAGTTTGCCAACACTCACGATGAAAGGGAAGCAACTATCCCAAGAACACATAGATTGTGGACCAAAGACAGCAACTATCCCAAGAACACACAGATTGTGGACCAAAGACAGCTGAAGTTACAGTTTGCCAACACTCACGATGAAAGGGAAGCAACTATCCCAAGAACACACAGATTGTGGACCAAAGACAGCTGAAGTTACAGTTTGCCAACACTCACGATGAAAGGGAAGCAACTATCCCAAGAACACACAGATTGTGGACCAAAGACAGCTGAAGTTACAGTTTGCCAACACTCACGATGAAAGGGAAGCAACTATCCCAAGAACACACAGATTGTGGACCAAAGACAGCTGAAGTTACAGTTTGCCAACACTCACGATGAAAGGGAAGCAACTATCCCAAGAACACACAGATTGTGGACCAAAGACAGCTGAAGTTACAGTTTGCCAACACTCACGATGAAAGGGAAGCAACTATCCCAAGAACGCACAGACTGAGAACAAAAGAAAGCTGAAGTTTTAGTTTGCCAACACTCACGATGAAAGGGAAGCAACTTTACCAAGAACACACAGATTGTGGAAAGACCTGAAAAAATACTGTTTGCCTGTGGATGACAGAAGCCTGCTTCAACACAACTACATTCACCAGGTCAAGGAAAATAATTGCTTGTACAAATGAAAGGCATTCAAAACCAACAATATAACGTTTCAGGCTTTTGCAGACACAGTCAAAAGGGAATTCTCAGAACTTATCTGATGTCCTGGACATGCAACTTTTCTCCAAGATGAAAATGAAAGTACTGTGTACGTTTGTTATACAATGCTGGTCACACACATACATAAAATCATATCATCAGGGAAATCAAAGCCGAAATTGACTTAACTAAAAATTCAGTGCTATTGCAAAGTCTCTTTATTGAAAATTCAGAGTCAAAGCTTTGTGCAGCAAGCTTCGTGAAGTAGACTTTGCGAAGACGTCTTCGCCCAAATAGTATCAGGCTTTTGTAACACTCTGCACTCTGACCATGGTGATAACAAATAGTATCAGGCTTTTGTAACACTCTGCACTCTGACCATGGTGATAACAAATAGTATCAGGCTTTTGTAACACTCTGCACTCTGACCATGGTGATAACAAATAGTATCAGGCTTTTGTAACACTCTGCACTCTGACCATGGTGATAACAAATAGTATCAGGCTTTTGTAACACTCTGCACTCTGACCATGGTCATAACAAATAGTATCAGGCTTTTGTAACACTCTGCACTCTGACCATGGTGATAACAAATAGTATCAGGCTTTTGTAACACTCTGCACTCTGACCATGGTGATAACAAATAGTATCAGGCTTTTGTAACACTCTGCACTCTGACCATGGTGATAACAAATAGTATCAGGCTTTTGTAACACTCTGCACTCTGACCATGGTGATAACAAATAGTATCAGGCTTTTGTAACACTCTGCACTCTGACCATGGTGATAACAAATGGAAGGAGCAGAACAAGAAGACAAGCATGCTCACCTGACGGCACCAAGGCCGGCCCAGTTCTCCAGGTGGATGAGTTTGAGGTTGGGCTGTGATTCCACCATGGCCTGGAACCGCTTTCTCTGTCTGGTAGAGGCGTTCAGGACAGACTGAAACATGCAGGAGAACAATCGAAATAAATAAATGCAGCCATCAAACATTTCTAAATCAACACTGCATATGGTTAACATTCACAAATCTTTGGAATACAAAATGGATAGATTTCACATTTACAAATCAATATTATACAGTACTTTTTCAAAGTTGTAAGACAGGTACCACTCTGTCAACATCCATAAAGCCATACAATGCAGAAAGTTCTGATGTAACATTAATAAGTCAATATCATACAACCTACCATGTGCGAGACCTATCACAAATAATATTATTTTGTGTTCGAACAGTGATTTTTCACGTAATCTAACCAAGGTGTGTACCACCCGCGGGTTCGGGAGAGTCCCATATTGGTTGGGACGAGAAAGAATTTACCCGATGCTACCCAGCATGTCGTAAGAGGCGACTAACGGTTCTGTTTCTCCTTTTACCCTTGTTAAGTGTTTCTTGTATAGAATATAGTCAATGTTTGTAAAGATTTTAGTCAAGCAGTATGTAAGAAATGTTAAGTCCTTTGTACTGGAAACTTGCATTCTCCCAGTAAGGTCATATATTGTACAACGTTGCAAGCCCCTGGAGCAATTTTTTGATTAGTGCTTTTGTGAACAAGAAACAATTAACAAGTGGCTCTATCCCATCTCCCCCCCTTTCCCCTATCCCATCTCCCCCTTCCTCCGTCGCGATATAACCTTGAATGGTTGAAAACGACGTTAAACACCAAATAAAGAAAGAACCAAGGTGTGTGCATACAGCTGATAAAGAATTTTTGTGTTTTTATCAAAGTAAATAATCTTTTACCTTGCATCTTTCTGACCTCAAATTCAAATGTTAAATAAAAAAAATGAAAACACAAAAATAAGAAAACAAGATTCTTGTTCACACATAAAAAATATATGCGTTCATATATGCCGAAAAGAAACTTAAGCACAGGTTCCAACAAAATGGTGATCCCAAAAGAAACAACGTACCAAATTTGATGTCAGATTTGTCACAAACTGCTCCATGTCTTCTTTTGTTGTTCCTTTGGCTTAAATAAAACAATAATGATTATTCAATAGTAAGGTTAACAGAGTAAACAAATGCTACAAGGTAAAAAGCAACCATTACAATGTAACTAAAAACAAAAGAAATCTATGTACAAAAATAAGAGCACATGTATTTACACCAGAAAGATAACAACTATCACTCACTCACAAGATATAGTTGGGGAAACTGTGACGTCAAGGACTGCTGAAAACTAATAATACTTAATTTTCTGGCCATTTCTGTACAGTTGCTGTAGAAATAAATCTTAGCAACATTGCTGGTTGCAGGAAAGAGAAAAGACCAAAGATAGTTGTTTTTGTGCTTGTTCTGTAAAGGATATATAGTGCCAAAAGAAAAATATCCATGTTTATGCATAATGAAAATGGACATTAAAGTTGTCTTTTCTTATCTCATTGTATGACTTACCTTGAGCATTCTCCAGTGGACAGTATCTGATGCACAGACCCTCCTTGTCCACATCCACTGTCTCCACGGGAACCTTGGGGTCGCTGCTCCGCATACTTTCTGCCAACTGTGCATGAACAACACCCTGCATTAGCCTGGATGAATGTTGAAGTGTAAACAGAATTCATTTCATCAGCATGTATGTATGTACTAGATGATTACCCGCTTCGCCGGGAAGAAGTAGAGCCGAATACCCGGCCGTCGCCGGGGACCCGGCTTTGCCGGGTGTACGCCGGCGATGCCGGCGCACGAAGGAAGGGAGATCTAAAAATAGTAACGTGCAGTGACCTTCTAAATATAGTAACGTACAAACGGGAATATGGATTGACGCCGGCGCACGAAGGAAGGGAGATCTAAAAATAGTAACGTGCAGTGAAAAACGAAAATCGGTTCAGCGCTGCGCGCTGGGAGCACGTGTTGAAATATCTCATCGATCAGGTTGTGTCCGGGGTCTCTGTGAATAAGCCCACCAAATTTGAAGCAGATCCATCGAGAACTTTGGCCGTGCATCGCGAAGACACAGACAGACAGACACACACACAGACACAAGTCGTATATATATATAGATGATGAAAATTAAACAACTGATCCCATAGCCTGAATGTATGATGAAAGTAAACAGAATTGATCTTATTAGTCTGTATGCATGATGAAAAGTAAAACAGAATTGATCTCACCAGCTTGTAAATATAATAAAATTGATCTCATCGACCTGAACTTGCGATAAAATGTGCATAGAATTGATCTCATTAGCCTGAATATATGATGAATAATAAACAGACAGAATTAATCTAATTAGCTTGTATAAACAAAATTAAACGCACAGAATAGATTAATCAAAAGAATGAATTACCTTACATTCTTATTCTTTTATCTAGCGCCTCTATCTTGCACTGTAATTCCTGTGAGTATGTCTAATTGCATGCGTTTGTGTGTGTCTGGTGCATGTGCGTGGTGCGTGTGTGTGTGTATGTGTACACTACATTGGGGTGTGCACGTTAAAGATAGCACGATTGACAAAAGGGTCTTTTCTGGCAAAATTGTATTGGCATAGATAAAAATGTCCACCAAAATACCTGTGTGACTTGAAATAATAGGCCGTGAAAAGTAGAATATGCGCCGAAATGGCTGCGATCTGCTGGCCGATGTGAATGCGTGATGTATTGAGTAAAAAAAATTCCATCTCACACGGCATAAATAAATCCCTGCGCCTTGAATATGTGCGCGATATAAATTGCATAAAAAAATAAAAAAATCCCTGCGCTTAGAACTGTACCCACGGAATACGCGCGATATAAGCCTCATATTGATTGATTGATTGATTGTATGTGTGCATGCTGTATGTGTGTGACAGCTGAGCTCAGTTTTGCACTTTTCACCTAATGTTTATTTTTGTCTTACCCATATGTTTAGAGAATCATAGTAGATGCTGTCTTCACTTCTGCTGTTTTGATCATCATCATTGTTCACAGCATAGGGAGCAACAATGGCACCTGAAGGAAAGAAGGAAGAAATATATTAAATACTATAAATAGCTCAGTTGGCGGGAAAATAGCTCAGTCAGTAGCAGCGCTGGCTTCAAAACCAGTTGTCTCTATCGACGTGGGTTTGATCCTTAAGTTCGCCAAAGTGATTTATTTCCCACGGTCAACTTTGTGCAGACTCTCCTCGGTGTCCAAACACCCCTGTGTGCACACATGCAGAACCCAAGAACCCAAGTTCACAGCAAAAGTCTCAGGGCTTGAAAACATGAATACAAACATGCAGGAAAGAAAAAAAAAGGCTGCACCGTACTGTATTGCAGCTTTCTTTCCCCAGTGAGAAAGCAGCCCAAATTTCCATGAGGGTGACCTCAAATGACGATAGAAAATCTTAAAATGTTATCCTTATCCTATGTTAAACCATTTACACGGTCTTTAAAAAATGTGTGCATACAAGTGTACATGCGGGTATGTATATTTGTGCGCCAGAACATGTCCTCTAATGAATGCATGAGCACATCCACAACCACACACCACCTTCAAACATTCAACCCCCTGCACACACTCACACATCCACAACCACACACCACCTTCAAACATTCAACCCCCTGCACACACTCACACATCCACAACCACACACCACCTTCAACCCCCTGCACACACTCACACATCCACAACCACACACCACCTTCAAACATTCAACCCCCTGCACACACTCACACATTCACAACCACACACCACCTTCAAACATTCACCCCCCTGCACACACTCACACATCCACAACCACACACCACCTTCAAACATTCAACCCCCTGCACACACTCACACATCCACAACCACACACCACCTTCAAACATTCAACCCCCTGCACACACTCACACATTCACATCATTCAAATAAGAAGACACACACACAAAGGCAGACAGATTAACGTGAATACTAACCAGGGCCGGCTGTGTCCTCAGCATAGCGGAATACAACGGTAGGACTGGCCATCTCAAACACCAGCTAAAACAGGCAGATTACACACAACAGTTTAGAGTCATGCAATTCCAAGTTCATTTTTAATGGTGAACAGAAAACAAAGTGAGTGGGCAAGGGAACACAGGGGGGAGGGTGTGTGTGTATGTGTGTGTGTGTGGGTGTGTGTGTGAGTGTGAGTGTGAGTGTGTGAGTGTGTGTGCGTGAATGCGTGTGTGAAAGCAAAAAAGCTTACCAGTGCGCTTATGGCCTTGGACAGCAACTCAAGAAGTGACTTGTACTCTTTCTTTTTTGCAGACTCTTTCTTGTCACGACTCTGGAAAAGACAGTTCAGATACAAGTGTCAATGGACAAATTCCAAAAACAGTTCTCTCTCGGGTTTTTATGGGTTTCGGAAGAGTTGCTTTTCCTTGGATATACTGAGGCAAACAAACCAACAAGATACAGTGGTACTCCCCATGTAAGACCTCCAAAAATCTAACAAATTTAGGTCTTAAAAGGGGGGGGGGGGGGGTCTTACATGGGGGGTGAGGTCAGGTCATAAAAAGACAGTGAGAGAGAAAAAGTCAGTGATAGAGAGAAGCGGTAAAATCGTCATGTCCAAGAATCACTGACTCCATCACGGCTTTTTCTTGGATGAGTCTTCCTGTGATGGGTACCGTACTTTTCGGACTATAAGGCGCTGCCGTGTATAGGGCGCACCCCCTACTTTTTAAAAAAAAAATGAAACAAGAAGGGCAAAGCCCATACGACTCACATGCTTTACACATTTTTCCTACCAAAATACATGTGACCTTGACCCAAGGTCAAGGTCATCCAAGGTCATGCAACACAAAGCTGTTAATTCAAGACATAGGAAGTACAATGGTGCTTATTGGCTCTTTCTACCATGAGATATGGTCACTTTTAGTGGTTCACTACCTTATTTTGGTCACATTTCATAAGGGTCAAAGTGACCTTGACCTTGATCATATGTGACCGAATGTGTCTCATGATGAAAGCATAACATGTGCCCCACATAATTTTTAAGTTTGAAACAGTTATCTTCCATAGTTCAGGGTCAAGGTCACTTCAAAATATGTATACAATCCAACTTTGAAGAGCTCCTGTGACCTTGACCTTGAAGCAAGGTAAACCAAACTGGTATCAAAAGATGGGGCTTACTTTGCCCTATATATCATATATAGGTGAGGTATTGAATCTCAAAAACTTCAGAGAAAATGGGAAAAATATGAAAAATAGCTGTTTTTTAGGCAACATTTATGGCCCCTGCGACCTTGACCTTGAAGCAAGGTCAAGATGCTATGTATGTTTTTTGGGGCCTTGTCATCATACACCATCTTGCCAAATTTGGTACTGATAGACTGAATAGTGTCCAAGAAATATCCAACGTTAAAGTTTTCCGGACGGACGGACGGACGTCCGGACGGACGACTCGGGTGAGTACATAGACTCACTTTTGCTTCGCATGTGAGTCAAAAAGCCTAGAATAAGGCGATGCCATGGATAAGGCGATGGTGTCGTGCATAAGGCGATGGCATGAAAGAAAAAAATGAAGAAAAACATCGTACATAGAAAAAAAAAACAACAACATCAATGATCAAACATGGTGACCGCTCAAAATCGGCAGGAAACACTGTTTCAAACAGAAAGTCCAGTCGTATCGCAAGATCGATGGCTTTAATCTTGAAGGCAGCATCGTATGAAGCTCTCTTCGTTTTCGGCATCTTGACAGTGACAAAGTGGAAGTGCAAGTTGAAGCAGTACCCAGTTGAAGTGTCAAGAGACCGACTGTCGACTGTCGTGTTTCAACGCAACTAGTGTTCAGGTAATTTTTTCGGCGATCAACATTGCTTGAATTGTGTTCACTTAAATGGTTGTTAGTTGCTCATTGATTTCAAGTTCACAGTGCTCGTGAAACCTATTTTATCCGAGAATAAGGCGACGTCGTGTATAAGGCGACCCCACGATTTTAAGTAAAAAAAAAAAAAAAAAGTATCGCCTTATAGTCCGAAAAGTACGGTATGTTGCGTCGACGTGCATCACAAAACCAACTCCAAACGCGTTCGTTGAGGTCACCATAAATACATTTCCTTGCCTTGGAGTATTTGCGGTCACAATTTTCGCCGGTCTCCCATCGATTGACCACGTTTTCTTGGTCGCTGACGATCGATTGAATCTGAGTTTTTCCTACCTCAAACGACCGCGCGATCGAAATTGCCGTTTCGCCCTTACGGCTCCGTTTCACCACTTCCATCCTCTGTTCCAGAGTCAAAATTTTCCTCTTCTTTCCGCGCGATTGAGCGTTTGAAGTTGAAGGAGAGTTCGAGTCGAAGAAGAAGATCGTTGATGCTCGCACACGTGTGTTTGTTGATTTTTCGAAAGGAAGTGGACAAAGAAAAGGGCATGTTGGGATCGTAAAATTGTGAACGCCGGACATGCGCAATCGAGACCTAAACGCGTCGTCTGTTATATTTCCGGCCGAGTGATTTTTGCGATCTTTTTTCAGAGATTCAAGCAAAACGTTACGATTGTTTGTTAGGTTTTGATTTGAAAATGTCGTTACAAGGTCGCAAATTGTAACAACTAGTCGGTCGCAAATCGGGTTCTGGGGGGAGTCGGCCATGGGGGGTGATTTATATAGCAAAACTAATCCGTCAGCAAAAATGAGGTCTGAGAAGGGAGAGGGTCTCTGATGGGGGGGTCGTTCGTCGGGAGTACCACTGTACTGTCGGTCAATCACAAGCGACTGATGCTAATATATGATTATACATTGAATAAGTAAAAGAACTTAGGTATTTTTTATCAGAATTGTCAACTGCCTACATGTATAAGTATAAAAAACAAAGAAACATAAGAGAAAAGGGAGACAATTTCACGATTCAAATGCTCTTACCACCAAATTTCTTGCTAGCTTTAACAAGAAGAGCAAACGCTCGATCGAGTCACTTTCGCAGTTCTGAATATTATATGAGGCATCAGATGGACAGGAAGAAATTGCTATTCACAACACAATGAGTCACGTTCACATAAAATTTGAGCCCGGTCACTTTTATAGTTTCCGAGAAAAGCCCAACGTTAAGTTGTGTGTTGCCGAACAGAAAAGGCTAGTTATCTCCCTTGTTTTTCTGATAACGTTCGTAAAAGGCTACAGATGTAAATACTTTGATGTAAAGAATAATCCTACAAAGTTTCAATCACATCCGATGAACTTTGTCAAAGATATAAAATGTCTAATTTTTCCTTTGACGCTGACCTGTGACCTTGAAAAGGTCAAAGGTCAACGAAACCATCGTTAAAGTGTAGAGGTCATTGGAGGTCACGACTAAACAAAATATGAGCCCGATCGCTTTGATAGTTTCCGAGAAAAGTTTGTCAAAGATATAAAATGTCTAATTTTTCCTTTGACGCTGACCTGTGACCTTGAAAAAGGTCAAAGGTCAACGAAACCATCGTTAAAGTGTAGAGGTCATTGGAGGTCACGACTAAACAAAATATGAGCCCGATCGCTTTGATAGTTTCCGAGAAAAGTCCAACGTTAAGGTGGTGTCTACGGACGGCCGGCCGGCCGGCCGGCCGGCCAGCCAGACGGCCGGCCGGACAGACTAACACTGACCGATTACATCGAGTCACTTTTTCTCAAGTGACTCAATAAAACAATGTGAAAGAAACATGCAATGATTGTGAAAAATGCGGAGCAGAGCAATATTTGTGCATACTGAATTTTGCACGTTTGAACAACCTTTTGTTTTCATTGCCCAAGATGCAATAATGAAAGAACAGAGGCTAAGTACTTGATATGTTTAATAGCCAACGGTATGATGTTTTCCAAACAGGATTAGCATTGGAGAAAAAGAGGCACATTATTTTGCATTGCAATGGGAAAAACACAGCAGCAAGTTTGAAATGCATAAAATATAAAAATAAATCGTGCATCAACGCAATTGCTCACAACAAATCTTGCTGGTATGTGCAACAATTAATTGTCAAAAAAATCCTGCATATGTACATCTACTTACGATTTGTTTGATTGTGGTGATTGGATCCAGTTTGTCGTAGAGACTTTTAGCCTGAAACACACACACAAATAAATATCTATTACTTCAAACAGAAGCTACTAATGTGTCTACAACTTACAGACTGCGTGTGAAAAGTGTGTTAGCCAATCATGGCCTTCAAACAGCAGAGAGAGAGAGAGAGAGAGAGAGAGAGAGAGAGAGAGAGAGAGAGAGAGAGAGAGAGAGAGAGAGAGAGAGAGCGAGAGAGAGAGAGAGAGAGAGAGAGAGAGAGAGAGAGAGAGAGAGAGAGAGAGACAGAGAGAGAGAGAGAGAGAGAGAGAGAGAGAGAGGAGAGGAGAGGAGAGAGAGACCGAGAGAGAGAGAGAGAGAGAGAGAGAGAGAGAGAGAGAGAGCGAGAGAGAGAGAGAGGAGAGAGAGAGCGAGAGAGAGCGAGAGAGTGAGAGAGAAAGAGAGAGCGAGAGAGAGAGAGAGAGAGAGAGAGAGAGAGAGAGAGAGAGAGAGAGAGAGCGAGAGAGAGAGAGCGAACGAGCGAGGGGAAGGGTTGGAGAAGAGGGAGAGAAAGAGAGGGGGAGATGGAGAAAGACAGACAAACAGATATTTGAAAGATTGTTTAAGTTGGGAGTGGGTGTAGGGCCACTCATTTGACTGACAAAACTTTTGTGTGTGGTGTGAATAGAAGGTTCAAGACCATGTCCCTGTCTTCCCACCTGACTTTGGAGCCAGAGAAATATAAGAGAGAAGCAAAGAGATCACTAGGATGAAAGATTCACGTATAAACATATTCAATTTGTATGCTCAGCAAATGATATTTCAAACTAAACTCAGACACTCACCAGATCACAAGCGTGTGTGATGCGAGAAATGAGCCCTTGATGTCCGAGAGTGAGCAGACACATCCAGTAGGGGAGACAATTCAGCTTCAGCGCTGTGTTGAAGGTGTTCAGACCTGCTGCATGCATCAAATTTGGGTCTGATGTTTTAAACAAAGTCTGTTTGCCGGTTAAGAAAACAATGGACTGAAGTGGGACATAAACGTCAAGTTATAAAATAATGTGTAATAAGACACGCTAAGTGGTAAGTAATAACTTTACATGCAATGAAAATTAATGTGCATCAAATTCATAGCTGACAAGAAAGAGACAAAGAGATAATTACAATAAAAATGGAAATGAAAACGAAACATAAAGGATACAGCATTTGGCAGGCCAGGTATTCCCAGCCATGTTCCAGGCGTGATGGTGATACTGTCCCCTGACTTGGCAGACGACACATCGGATGGTACTGAGAACAATGTCAAGGTCGCCAGGTAGCACCTGCAGTGGATAAAAATATGTTTGAATGTTTTTGTTGATGAAAATTTCCTACAATGTGGACAATAAAATCCAGAATCTTGAGCCAAGCCTTGCACTCTTCATGGAAGTCGTTACCCAGAAATGTTCAACATTTGACCAATTTTTGTGTGAAAAGACCGTCAAAGAAATAATCAGCTGGTCATTCCTACCAGGCTCGGTTGCATTTGACAAGTTATTGCATCAAAAGAAAGTTGTCGCTTTGTCATTTCAACTTAGATTGACCCCTTGCTGTGACCAAGTGACCCATGTTTGTTGGCTACACTTGTCTTGCAGTGAGGTTAATAATGATTTACGACTGATCTAGATTGATCACTGACTTGAGTTCACTCCCTATAGGTAGCTCTAAAGCATGGTTTCTCAAATGAACAGATCAAACAAAAGCCAGCGAGCAAAACACTGCCATAAACTCACCCTTCGACATGAAGCCAGATCTCGTTGGTTTTGCAGACCTCCTGAAGGCGCTGCAAGTTGTCCACGTGGCCAACAGAGGGAGTGCCTGCACAGTGAAGACACCACAAAGATCATACAACAGTTGACACGATCTCCAGAGACACATCATAAATGGCCTTCATGTTCACAGCATAAGAAATAAATGGCTTGATGGATTCTCCATGTCACATGAATTACACGTAGAATTCTGGTGCATCTTTGCATACATGCAATGGTAACTTATCTTTAACAACAACACAATGGCTAAAGCTGTTTTGTACTTTAATCCGATACATTATTATCTATTACAATACAATACAAAACAATGCATCTTTATTACTCTCATAGAGAATGGTTGCTTTTCGATTGTGTTTTTCATGAACTGTGCACATCTGTTGTTTGCGTAATAGTCCTTGTTTCAAAGAACTATGGATTGTGCCAATAGTGGAATACGAAATTCAGTGTACGGCATCAGACCAGACCGCTTCTAAAAGTAATGACAGTCACTGGTATTACCTGCATAGGCCACAAGAAGAACGGGAGTCTTAGCCGCAGCAAGGTCATCTTGAATCAGCTTCTCCAGCATTGCCACATCCTGCACAGAACAACACTCACTGATTTCACTTTCTGACAAAAATGTTACATAATCTTCCTCTCGTCCCTTCCATAAACTCTGTAGATTCATCAATGTTATGGTTAGAAAAAACATCAACAACAAAAATCAATATACTGGTGCAGCAGTACATGTAATGCTACTGATAACACGTGCTAGTAAAAGTAACGTTGTCGTCCTCTGAACCGTTACATAAGCTCTGCATGATGGCAGGGATGTTTAAATTAATAGATAGACATGTAGAGGTTACATGCCGAGTCTCAGTGATTATTAAAAATAATGGTCTCAGTTCGCGGTCATGAAAAAGCTCGCTGAAGCTCGCATTTTTCATGATCCGCTAACTGAGACCGTTTGAACATCCCTGCCATCAAAGGGTGCACTTAATGGAAGGGAATTTTTGTCTGGCTCAAACAACATCTCATAACAGGCATCTTTGTACTGACAGCTGTGTACATTCTGGATCAGCTTAGACATAACAGAAAATATTGCCTTTGGAAACTTACCATCTTACTGCTAGCGCCAAACACAGTGTTGCAAGGGACTGTACATATACAGGACAGCGGCAGACCAAGCTTCAGAGAACAAAATAAAGAAAGAACAAATCAAATTCCTTCCATGCTAAATGTGTACATAAATACCACCAAAAATCATTTTCACAGCATTGTTATCAAGACAGAAAGGTGATACAGAAACCGGTTAAAGAAAAATACTCTCCTAAAAAAAAAAAAATCAACCAGTTTTAAGCGAATAAATGCAAAAATGATCAAAGAAAAAACCCTATCTCATTACTTTCTGTAACTGAGTCATGCCAAAAGTGATGAAGTGTTTCTTTGCTGGTGTGTTTGTGTGTGTGTGTGTGCATGTTTGTGTGTGTGTGTGTGTGTATACACATTCACAATACACATATTTACACATGCGTGTGTGTATTATTTAAAGATCTAAAATCTAGTTATCAAAATAGTCAAGATTCAGCCCATTACCTGTTGACAGATGTATGCGCCCAGCCCAGGTTTGGCGGCAGCGCTCAGGTAGATGACAGGGGGGCGGGAATACAGGGCGTCAAACCCATCTGTGGCATACTTGGGGTAGCGGGTGTAGAGAGCCAGGCGACAGATGCGTACCAGGCCCTCCCGTTCATCATCATGATACATCACACAAGAATCCTGGAACCTGCACAACACAGTCCATACACAAGTTATTTCTCCACAGCACAAACAACAACAAAGATTCTTTACTCAGACAACCTCATAATTTGACATAACATTTGCAATCACACTGTCTGCGGATACTGAAGATGAATCCATTTCTTCATTTCATTGATAAGAAGAATGTAGTTAACCAAAAATAGAAACACTGGAAATGTGTACGATTGTTGTCGAATAAAACGCACTACAATTGCATGATTTAATAATTCCCCTCTAATAAAAATAAGACCTTGCCTTTTCACACTCTCAGTTCATAACGTACACATGAAACTCTACCTCCATTTTAAGACTCCCTCTCATTTCTCAGATCTTAAAAGGCGGGGGGTTGGAGGGGGGGGGGGGGGGGGGGGGGGGGTGGTGTGTCCACTGTACATGAGATTGGCAAAGTTGACACACCTAAAAAGTCTGGACAACCACAACTGGCAGTCAGAGTTGATTTTGGTGACGACTCTCTTGAGAGCGTCTTCGGGCAGTGTGGTGAGGTAGGCCTTCAAACTGTTGGCCAGCAGTGCAGTCTTGGCCACTGGGTCCAGGTCCTGCAGGCGTACATGCTCCCTGTCCACGAGAGGGTAAGAAAAGATGATGAGTCATTTCACTACAAATTACTTTTAGACTGTGCATAGAATCTGTTTCACATTCATGATAATTCATTTCACTACAAATTACTTTTAGACTGTGCATGGAATCTGATTCACATTCATGATAATTCATTTCACTACAAAATACTTTTAGACTGTGCATAGAATCTGATTCACATTCATGATAATTCATTTCACTACAAATTACTTTTAGACTGTGCATAGAATCTGTTTCACATTCATGATAATTCATTTCACTACAAATTACTTTTAGACTGTGCATAGAATCTGTTTCACATTCATGATAATTCATTTCACCACAAATTACTTTTAGACTGTGCATAGAATCTGTTTCACATTCATGATATTTCATTTCACTACAAATTACTTTTAGACTGTGCATAGAATTTGATTCACATTCAGAATATTACTGTAGAGTTCAATCAATATCAATATGAGGCTTATATCGCGCGTATTCCGTGGGTACAGTTCTAAGCGCAGGGATTTTTTATTTAATTTTTTTTTTTAATGCAATTTATATCGCGCACATATTCAAGGCGCAGGGATTTAATTATGCCGTGTGAGATGGATTTTTACACATAATACATCACGCATTCACATCGGCCAGCAGATCGCAGCCATTTTGGTGCATATCCTACTTTTCATGGCCTATTATTCCAAGTCACACGGGTATTTGGTGGACATTTTTATCTATGCCTATACAATTTTGCCAGGAAAGACCCTTTTGTAAATCGTGGGATCTTTAACATGCACACCCCAATGTAGTGTACACGAAGGGACCTCGATTTTTCGTCTCATCCGAAAGACTAGCACTTGAACCCACCACCAAGGTTAGGAAAGGGGGGAGAAAATTGCTAACGCCCTGACCCAGGGTCGAACTCGCAACCTCTCGCTTCCGAGCGCAAGTGCGTTACCACTCGGCCACCCAGTTGCTCAGTCTGTGCATGTACAAGTGGTGTTTTTACATTTAGTCAAGTTTTGACTAAATGTTTTAACATAGAGGGGGAATCGAGACGAGGGTCGTGGTGTATGTGTGTGTGTGTGTGTAGAGCGATTCAGACTAAACTACTGGACCGATCTTTATGAAATTTGACATGAGAGTTCCTGGGAATGATATCCCCGGACGTTTTTTTCTTTTTTTCGATAAATGTCTTTGATGACGTCATATCCGGCTTTTTGTAAAAGTTGAGGCAGCACTGTCACACCCTCATTTTTCAATCAAATTGATTGAAAGTTTGGCCAAGCAATCTTCGACGAAGGCCGGACTTCGGTATTGCATTTCAGCTTGGTGGCTTAAAAATTAATGAATGACTTTGGTCATTAAAAATCTGAAAATTGTAAAAAAAATTTTTTTTTTATAAAACGATCCAAATGTACGTTCATCTTATTCTTCATCATTTCTTGATTCCAAAAACATATAAATATGTTATATTTGGATTAAAAACAAGCTCTGAAAATTAAAAATATAAAAATTATGATGAAAATTAATTTTTCGAAATCAATTTAAAAACACTCTCATCTTATTCCTTGTCATTTCCTGATTCCAAAAACATAGAGATAAGATATGTTTGGATTAAAAACACGCTCAGAAAGTTAAAACGAAGAGAGGTACAGTAAAGCGTGCTATGCCTATGCAGCACAGCGCAACCGCACCAAACAGGCTCGTCACTTTCACTGCCTTTTGCACTACCGGCGGACTACGTTCAGTTTCATTCTGTGAGTTCCACAGCTTGACTAAATGTAGTAATTTCGCCTTACGCGACTTGTTTTTTTCTAAACTAATCCCGCTTAAAGATTTGGATTAAAAGCTGCCAATTCCTACTGATTTTAAAGCAACTGTCCATCTATACTTTGTAAGGACCAAGTACACATGAGTGTCTTATGATAATATGACTTACAAGTAAGCTGACTAAAAAAAATGTAAGGGGATACTGCATCAACTGAGCCATGTAGTATTATGGTTGCTTGTTTAAACCAAGATAAAACGCACACACAAAAGCAAAACAGAGAGAGAGAGAGAGGGGGGGAGGGAGGGAGGGAGGGAGAGAGGGGGAGAGAGAGAGAGAGAGAGAGAGAGAGAGAGAGAGAGAGAGAGAGAGAGAGAGAAGTAGAGGAAACATAAAAGCAAAATACTTACTGCAGCTGTACTTCATCAGTACCCTCAATTTCTGCAAAAAATATCAACTGCTCCACTTTTTGTAGTACTGATTCGGGGCTTTCTCCTCTGTAAGAAAAGAAAGATTTTTTGCTATGAACTTGTTTCAGGCAGTTTCACAGCAGATCACATTTTCATTTGTGACTTATGCCTTTCTGCACACACACACACTCACCCACAGTGATATAATCAGTTCAAGTTTGCGTTTAACAACTTAAATTACAAAGTACAAGAAGGACACAATATCAAATGTCAAAACAAAACTCACCCTCCTTGTAAAGCCTCAGGGACATGAGACGTCAGCCTTTTCTTCATTCGTTCTTTTCTCTCCAAGTCCATCTGTCTGCAAACCGATATCAGTTAGCAAAATTAATGAAAAAGATGCGAGAACAGGTCTGAAGATACTTTCTGATTAAAAGAAGAGAAAAAAATCTGGCAAATTCAAACACTCCACTGTAAAATGAAAATGGCTTCCTTCAAATTCAATAAAAATACATATTTTCTGTTTATCACAACCGCATTCACTGAGCATAGAACAGAGAAAAAACACTCTCAAGCCTATCTTGATATAAACAGATCCACATACAAGCACATATCAACAGACTACACCGAATAACTAAATCACAACTGCATTCACCCAGCAAAGCAAAGATTAAAATCAATGTTAAAATTCCATCTGTAAAATAAATGTTAAAATTCCATCTGTAAAATCAATGTTAAATTCCATTTTTAATATCAATGTTAAAATTCCATCTTGATACACACAGATGACAGATCGTCATGCGTGCACCCATCTACACTTACTTGTTGATTCTGTCCAAAATCACCGTAGACTGCGACACCCTCTTTTCCATATCGTCGAGCATAGGATTCAGCATTTTCTGTGAATGAAAAAAAAAGACATTTGTCAACAGGCTTGCATGGCAGCATGCTGAACTCACTTCATGGACATGACTGGGCTTTCACCCAGCTGTTGTCAAGACCACCTCCAGACTGTTGTTGAGGTTGTCTTAATACCTGTTCCTTGTCCCGGTGTGCTCTCACACCGCCCCGTCCCTGCATTCACGGCTCCATCCACATCTGAATTTCGTTCCGCTGCCAGACTTAGCGATTTTACAGACACTCCAGGGAGGGATGTTGGGTTGCTGCGGTAGGCTACCCTCGGAAGATGACACTACACTACTGCTGAGTCACTTTGACGGTGTTCAGTAGTGGGTCTGTCCCGAGCCAACGGACGCAGTCCACTATCTACTATGCCCCCTACTAACGACATTGACTGTTAAGTCGCGGAGCCAGACTGATTGAGCGTCCCCTCTAGAGAGCAGACCGCCACTACGTCCCTCCGTCCACCCCCAAGAATGTCACACGTTGAAGACTGACAGCAGAACTACTATTCAGAGAAGGATGAAACAGGAACACTGAGACCAAGGTCACCATGAGAGCTCCGAGCATGAAGGGCCACTGAAGAGCCAGGACAATTTATAATTTTGGATGATTAATAAGATGAAGATGATTATAACATTTGATGATGCTATTACTATTGCTATGGATTTCCAATTTGGTTTGAGACTACGTCAGGCTATGATGCTCCAAGCAATTGGAAAATGTTTTTTTTCTTCTTGTTTTTGCTGTGCTTTGAACAACACTGACTGACTGAGTGGGAACCACCAAACAGAAGCTAGCTACCAAACAAGATTTGTAAAAACTGAGGGCAGATATTAAATCTGTCACCAATGTGACAGCACTGGGCGGAGGACACCCACGGACAGCAAAGTTTAGACAACTTAAGAATGTTCAGAAAAATGTCACATCAAAATACTGTCACAAAGCCAGAAAATGTCCATAGAAAAACACAAATCGAAAATTTTTAAGTAAATTTTCATTTCATTAATATACTTACCCGAATCACATAAAAGCATTGACGCAGTCTAACATGCTAAGATCTGAAAAGGCTACCCGTCTTAAAGAATTTTAAAGGGAAGCAACCCAACACAAAAAGTGTAAACACAGGCAAGGTAATGACTGTCTACCCGGGGAGTTACCTCCCATCCGGGGTTACATGACGTCACTTCCCCTGTAAACACCACGTGTAGCTCATACGACTTAATAGACTAAAAAATCATATGCGGGGTTGGCGGGAGGGAATACACTATGTGATTCGGGTAAGTATATTAATGAAATGAAAATTTACTTAAAAATTTTCGATTAAATTACATATTCTTACTCCGAATCACATAAAAGCAGATAGCTTCAACAAGGCGGTGGGAATGAAATAAAAATCCAAACTCACCTCAAACCCTTGCAAGGAACTGACCCCCTGCTATGAGCGCGGGGAAAGTTCTAGAGCCATCTTGCCTCACGGAGGAGACGTCCCTGAGGTAATAGTTGAGAAACACGTCCTCGGAACGCCAGTACGCCGTGCGTAGGACTTCGTCCAGCTTGTGAGACCGAAGGACGGCCAAAGAGGACGCCCAAGCCCTGGTTTCATGGGCCCGGGCCGAGTCCATGGGGAAGGCAGGCAGCCCCCCCCCTTTGTTTTCCAGGCTCCACACGTAAGCTTGCTTGATGAGCATGGACACCCAACGAGCCATTGTGGTTTTGGCAATATCCCTATTTCGTAACGTGTTCATAGAGATGAACAGAAGCTTTTGAAATTTGGACCTAAGCGGCTGAGCGCGGGCCAGGTAGATGCCAAGAGCTCGGACCGGGCAATTAACCGCGTCCGGGTCTCCGGGAGCCAGAATGGAAGTCAAAGGCTTGACGCAGACCAGCGGAGAGGCCTGGTCAGGGGCCTGATTCTTTGCCAGGAAGTTAGGCCGGAAACGCAAGCTAATAGAGCCGTCGGGCTCGTTAGAGATGTCCGCCGGGTCCCCTGACAGGGCGTGAATCTCACTTCCCCTGCGAGCCGTAGCTACAAGCAGGAGAAAAAGCGTTTTGCGCGTAAGGCTAGCGAAACTAGCCGCGGCCAAAGGTTCAAATTCTGCGGAACGAAGAAATTCGAGTACCAGAAAGAGATCCCACTTCGGGAGGGAAGAACGAGAAGCGGACTCTTTGAGAGCAGCGCCCTTGATCACCCTTGAGATGACGCCAGTGACGTCGATCGAGCGTCCCAGCTGCCGTAGCGTGACGGCGATGGCGGATCTTCGCACCCTCAAGGAGGAAGCAGACGCTCCTTGAGAGGAAAGAAACGCAAGGTGGTTCGCGACGTGCATGGAACGAGGAGCCAGCGCGTCCAAACCACGGGCCTGACACCAGGTCGCCCAGGCCTTCCAGTGAGACGAGTACACCGACGAAGTGGAAGCCCTATGAGAGCGTTCCACCAGGTCCAATGTCTGCTCAGAAGCACCGGAACGCCTCAGTGAAGACCGGACAACTTCCACACGTGAAGTTTCAGGATTGAGGGATCCTCGTGTGGAATGCCGGTGCGAGGCTGAACCAACTCTCCTCTTGCGAGAGCGAGAGGGATTGGTGGGCCGTGAGCGAGCCTCAGAAGGTCCGGGAACCACGCCTGTGAGGGCCACAGGGGCGCAACCAGGAGAAGATCCGGACCCTCCATTTCCGCCTTCCGGATCACTCGGCCGAGTAACTGGAAGGGAGGAAAGGCGTAGGCCTGGAGCCTTGTCCACGGAAAGGCCAATGCATCCGTCTGCCAAGCCTCGGGGTCCGGGAATGGCGAGACGAAGATCGGCAGCCTCTTCGAAAAGCGGGTGGCAAAGAGGTCCACCAGAGGCTTTGGGACAAGGGCCCAGAGACGAAGCAGTGCCCCGTGAGTGATCGTCCACTCTGATTGAAGCACTCTGTCGGAGCGACTGAGCGCGTCCGCCAGAGTGTTCAAACTCCCCGGGAGGTACCTGGCCGAGAGAGTGATCTGGTGTTGCCAGCACCAGGTCAGAATCTCGCAGGTCCTGCCCGAGAGAGACGGGGACCGCGACCCTCCCTGCTTGTTCAGATAAGCTGCCACAGTCGTGTTGTCTGTGAACAGACGAACATGCTTGGCGTGAAGGGAGGGCCGAAACTCCGCCAGAGCCAGGGCCACGGCCTCTAGCTCCAGCAAGTTTATGTGCCAATGGCTCTGCTCTGCCGACCACAGGCCCGACGCAGTCTGTCGGTCTGTGTGTGCACCCCAGCCCATCAGAGACGCATCCGTAAAGAGGTCTGTGTCTGGGGGGGGCAGGACAATCGGCACGCCCCTGCAGACCCATGCCGTGTCCAACCACGGAAGGGTCGCTGACTGGAACCATCCCTGCAAAGGGATGAGGACGTCCCAGTCCACGCAGGCAGAGTCCACATACGGTTTCAGTGCAAGCTGAAACGGGCGTTTGTGTACCCTGCCCAGAGGCACCAAGAGAGCCATGGACTCCATCTGTCCCAAGATGGAGGCCAGCGTCCGGAGGGAAGCCCTCGGGAGAGACAAAGTGGCGCGGATAATGGTTTGGAGCTTGTCCACCCTCCTCTGAGAAGGCTGGACCGTCCATGTAACCGTGCAGAAAGACATTCCCAGATAAGTGAACGTCTGTGACGGCACCAACTCCGACTTTGTCCGGTTGATCGAAAAACCCAGCTGGTGGGCTTGACGAAGAACCGCCTGGGTATGACTGGAGCACCCAGACTGGCTTTGGTTCAGAACCAGCCAATCGTCCAGGTATGCTCTCAGCCGTATACCCTGCGACCTCACCAGTGCGCATAACTGTCTCACGACCATGGTGAAGACCCAAGGTGCGAGAGACAGCCCGAAAGGCAGAGCGCGGAACTGGTAGACCTGATCGTCCCACCGGAAACGGAGCCATTTCCGGTCGGACGGATGCACCAGAATATGGAAGTATGCATCCGTCAGGTCTATGGAGGTCGCCCAGTCTCCCGGGCGGAGGGAGTCTCTGACCGACGCGGGCGTCTCCATCTTGAACCGTATCGTTCTCAGGAAAGTATTGAGATGCGATAGGTCCAGGACGGGACGCCACGCCCCCGAGGCCTTTGGGACGGCAAACAGCCGCCCGTAAAAGCCGAGGGACGTGTGGTCTAAGACCCTCTCCACCGCGCCCTTCTGCACCAGAGCAACGATTTCCGCCTGGAGGACGGACCTTGCTTCTGGCGAGGAGGGAGGCTTGAAGCCCGGCAGACGCCGCGACAGAGGTGCCTTTCTTTCGCCCCAAAGCAGACGAAAGCCCGATCCCACGACGCCCACGATCCACTGGCTGTGCACTAGGGCCGCCCAGTGAGAAAGTGCCCTTGAAGGGCCCCCCGCCATCACCAGAGTGGAGGGCGGGGGGGTGGTGGGACCGGGAGCACTTCATTGGGGGTGAGGCTTGCTACCAGAGCCGCCTCGCCCCTTGCCAGGCGCCGATCTTTTTCTCGAGCCACGAGAAGCCGATCTGGCCTTCTTCTGTCCGGCAGGCCTGGAAGAACCAGAGGCCTGAGGCTGTTTAGGCGGAGCGGGCTGAGCCTGTGAAGGCTTGGCCTGCTTGAACGCCTGCAGAGAGAAATCAGAGAACTGAGAATCCCTGTTCATCTGTATTTCAGTCTTCCTGGCGTCGAACGCCAGACGGCCAAACAGAGAGCCCTCTGTCATGGGAGACGCCCGCAGTGTGTCACAAGTGGACTGGTCCGTGAACTGAGAGTGACCCAGAAAAAGATCTCTCCTGCTCATGACCGTATGTGCGTACTGCATCGCTGACAACCTCATTTGCTCTTCATTGACTCTAGCCAGAGCCGAAAGAAGAGTTGAGATGTCATCAGCGTCCTGCTCGACCGCGAGGACAAAGGGGTCCAGCGTCTCGGTCATAGCCCTGGTAAGGGAACGCAGGAGCGTCTCGGAGATCGAAGCCAACTCTAAAAGCTGGCGACTAATCTCCTCCGATGCCATGTTCGGGGAGAACAATCCCCGAATCACTCTTGATAGGCTTTGCCAGCAACGAAGCCAACTCCGGCGTGACCGGAAGCGGTGCACGCGGAAGGGCAAAAGGAGCAAGCCAAGAGCGACCTGTCTTCGGTAAAGCAAACTTCTTGTGATGTGTGGGCACAAAAGAAGACGCTTGCGTATCCGAAGCCAGCCAAGCCCGAGCCAGTTCCGGAGCCGGTCCGTAAGGTACCAGCAGAGGAACAGCGATGCCCGGCTGCGACCGTCCCGCAGGAGAGGGTCGCGCCAGCACCTGAGAAAGCTGGTAGGCGACTGATGGGGATTCGGCAAAACGAAAGCGGGAAGCATCCTCCTTCTCGTACCGAAAATCCGCCATCGCGGAGGGAGCGGCAGAAGCCGACGTAGGCAAAGCCACTGCCCCCTCTGCAAAGTATCTGGATGTAACTTCCGCCGCGTCCTCAAGCGCCAGTCGAAGCTGAGACGGAAATCCAGAACGAGCAGCTTCACTGACTACAGACTGCGTGTCTGCATAGTCGAGCGAAGCGTCCCGATCATAGCCCAATGAACCAGCAGCAGTATGGTGTGCAGGAAAACCGGAAACCGGAGAACCGGTAAGCCGGAAATCATCCTGGCTCATATCCTGATCAACAGGAAACGCAGAGCCGGAAGACGCAGTCACCATTGCCGCCGGAACTGAACCGGAAGTCGACATCGCACTAGACAAGTGCTGTGAAGACTGTCCCGGAAGCTCAAAGGACGTACCCGGTCTCTCACCCACTGACATTCGTGTAGGAGCAGTGTGCAAGAGACTAGGAAAACCGGGCGGAGCCGGAAGCGCTGCCGACGGAGCCGCGTACAGCGGAAACGTCTGCTGCGAGGACTGGGGCCGGAAGCCCGGTGGCCGAAAGGCCAGTCCACAGTCGACACCAGCAGGGACCTTCGTGGGTGTGCCAGATTGACCTTCGTTTCCGGGAAAACCCGGAAACGCGACTTCCGCAAGCGGAAGCCGCCCTTGCTCCGTCATAGCCCTACTCGCTGTACGATCGGAACTAGACGGAGCAGCATATCCTGACTGGCAGGAAGTTTGCAGGTAGCGAGCCTGCGACCAAGAACTGTTGCTCAAAAGAGAGCGTCCGGTGGCTTCGCGAAAGCCGGCGGAGCAGTTCGACTTACCGTCTGAGCTCCAAGCAAGAGCAGTAGAAGACGAGAGTGAACCAACATCACGGGCGGGCGTCTCCGACAGGCACACAAAAGAAGCCAAGGAGTGAACGCCACCCACTGCCGATGAAAGCGGAGCGCTGAGAGCCGGCGTGGCTCGGTGTAATTCGTCACGCACCAGGGTACGAATTTCTGGAACCAGCGAACGCAAAATCGACGAAACCATGTCAGCTTGCCCCGCGCTAGAAACTGCGACCGGGCGAGCCGACACAGACACAGTTGTAACGGGAATGCTAGGCTGCCCCCCAGCATTAAGGCTAACGGGGGCAGAAATGGGAACCGACAAGAGTACGTTTTTATCTTTGTCAGAAACCAAAACGAGCGGAGAACTTTTAGGCAGAGGTTTATCTGAGGAAGACTTTGCCTTAATCCGGCCCTTGGCATCACCCTTACCGCGTTTCTTATCGCTATCAGCCATAATGACTAACGCGCAAAACACAGCACAACACAAAGTTACTGAGCAAAAATTTTAACAAGTCCAAACAAGGACGAAAACTTGTCAATAACAATGAAAATTCCTGTCAACAATAAGACAAAATTGGAAAGAGCTCACCAAAAACGTAGTGGCAAGCCAAAAGACGGGTTAGGTGACCGGTGGGTGCCCAAAAAACACCTGCAAGCAGTCACTCACGGAGCCAAAATTTTCACGACCTTCCAAGTGTAGGCTGAAATGTCGTATGGGCTACACGTGGTGTTTACAGGGGAAGTGACGTCATGTAACCCCGGATGGGAGGTAACTCCCCGGGTAGACAGTCATTACCTTGCCTGTGTTTACACTTTTTGTGTTGGGTTGCTTCCCTTTAAAATTCTTTAAGACGGGTAGCCTTTTCAGATCTTAGCATGTTAGACTGCGTCAATGCTTTTATGTGATTCGGAGTAAGAATATGTAATTTAATCTAATTGTCCAAATTTCTAAGGACATTTTCTGGCTTTGTGACAGTATTTTGATGTGACGTTTTTGTGACACAAATGCCCTCTGGATTACTGGGAAACACGATAGGATGGACAATACCTAAGCCATAAGAGAGGCATGTTTTGGACAGTATAGAATCTTTGTGTGCTAATGAACGGATTGTCATCTCAAAAATGTCCTTTTTGTTGACAAGGATGGTGACAGCAACATGCAAAGTAGACACTAGACAGAAAACATCACATGCGAACCATTGCAAAGACTCTTGACATCCAAATATGAACGTGCATAAATATTAAGTTTTGTTGTCCTAGTAAAGTAGTATACGAGTATGAATTGAATATGATGACAAAATCTCAAGTAAGTGAGTTACATTACGCTTGAGGAACATGCCACAATTTTAGGCCTAAAAAAAAAATAGGTGTGGTTACGGTAACCCGACCTACCCTATTTTTAGGGGCCGACCCTATAACTTTTTATTACATTTGTCAAAAAAACAAAAAACACACAAGAAAACGAGTGCAGAAAACGCTATGAAAGCGAAAGCGCCCGAGTCGCACACTTATTTCCCTGTCAAGTAGGTTTAATTTGTACACATTAGAAAAAAAAAGTTTAAAAAAAAAAAGTGTTTGCCTACCTTCCTACCCTATTTTTTTTGGCTATGTTACCGTAACCACACCTATTATTTTTTTTGGCCTTACATGAAAACACGAAAAAGAATGTTAACACTAGTAGGGAGCTTAGTACTGTTTAACAACACGAATGCAAGAGAGTTAAATGCATTTTTGTTCTCACTCTGTGATATATATGTAGCCTAGGCAAAGGCAATATCAAAATCAAAAATCACTGGAAATGAAGGTGTTCGGAAAAGGTTGAAACTTAAATTCAACATAGTGCAATCTGATGCAAAACTGAGTACATGTATACTCATAGATTTATTTATGTGTTACATCCTTTCACATTTCCAGGAAATTCATGAACTATTCTTTGAAAAGTGGGAGTCCTGATAGTTCCCTGACAGTTCGGCTGATATATATATATATATATGGAAAGTAATGCTATATTTTACACAGATACACTACATGTCCTAATCTAGCACCTTACAGAAAAACTGAACAAAATTAACTTGAAGTTGATATGAGCGTTTGCTGTGCTGCCTAAGCTTCCTGTAAGTGACACTTCGTGCAGCGACGCTGTCTACTTT
Organism: Littorina saxatilis; assembly: GCF_037325665.1. Classification (NCBI taxonomy): domain Eukaryota; kingdom Metazoa; phylum Mollusca; class Gastropoda; order Littorinimorpha; family Littorinidae; genus Littorina; species Littorina saxatilis. The sequence goes on from NC_090246.1 coordinate 93,987,437, forward strand.
TAGACTGTGCATTTTTACCGTTTGGTAATTTTCCTGGAAGCTTGGTACTGCAACTTCTCCTGCGGGTGGTTTCATCTTAGTTTGATCTTGTTCACTAGCACCGTTCTGCATGGTCAAACTGGAAGATAGAGGTGCAGTTTCGCCTGAAGTCGCTCCACCGGCTTCGCTTGGTGACGGGGCAGCCATTTTCGTGTCTTTACACGCTGGCAGATGTCGTCAAATGTTGTTGTCGTAAATATAAACTGTCGGTTTCGGTAAAATCGACTTGCATTTAAAAAGTCACTGATTCAAACAGAAACTTATTTAGCCTACTTAATGTGAAAAGGAGAATTCTTTGATGTTTTTATCCGTGAAAATGGTCGTTTTAACGAAGTTTTTATGTCGCACTTTCACTTTCCGGCAGCAGCGTGCAGCCGACAAAAGACAGAATGCGCAACAGGCCCTCCACGTAAGGTTTGTGTTTACATTGTCATTTCACTGTCATTAACAAGTTTTTACTGTTTTAAGGAATTTCAGCGTCTCTGCAGCAGAGCTATGCCGACTTTAAACTGTTGCTAAATCTTCAGTGCTGAAATATGATCAGCTCTGAGGGCCGGGAGCTGTTGTGTACTTCGTGTCCATTCTGCAAGTGTAACTGCTTCGTCAACTATCTGGAACGAAGTTATAGTACTGGTTGTAGAAGTAGCTGTGGAAGTAGCTGTGGAACTGATTGTTCACTTACGTCTCGCGGCCTGTACGAGGGTCCATTTTGTAATATGATTTTGGTTTGCGTAGAGCTATGAGTTGTATTTTCTTTGTTTTTCGCCAAATTGAAATTTGAATACATTTTTCGACTAACTTTGTAGACTTGTTCATGGGAATGTGGTATAGTCACCCTCATTAAAGAAACATATAATACTCATTGAAAGTGTTCAGCAGCGTTTCTCGAAAAAAAATTGCTGGCACCCAGGGGCTAAGCTATGAACAGAGATTGAAATTTCTTAATATATATATATATTGGATAGCCTATAGATCTCGAGTACAGGAGGTTGCGAGGCGAAATGATCGAGACAGGGCCGGATTAGGGGGGGTTACAGGGGTTCCGGAACACACCCCCCCCCCCCGGGCTGTCAAAAAAAATAAAAATAATACTAACTTTAAAAGAAATAATGAGTGCATGGCTGCTGACACCAGTTGATCATGTTTAAAATCAAGAATAAGCCATAAATTGTTCATAAAATAGCTAACACTCTTCAGCTTCTGGGGGGCAAACCTCCCAACGGGGCCTTGCCCATGTACCCCACAAGGGGTCTACCCCTGGACCCCAAGTTGTAACCCCCCCTCTGGCTTAACTGCTCCGCCCCTGCGCATAGTCTTTATGATATACGCGCTACTAATTCACTACTCCTGTTACATGAGGGTTCGAACACAAGAGGTCATGATTTTAAATTAACAAAACAAACTGTTACAACTAATCTGTATGCAAACTTCTTTACTAATTGTGTTGTAAATAACTGGAACAATTTGCCACCCAACATTGTGTCAGCAGGAACACTAACACGTTCCAAAACTTACTTGACAAGCACTGGAGACAACTTATGTTCTCAACAAATTTAACCCAATTGAGATCGTTCTAGGACGTACGCAGCGCACAAATATAAACAACGATAATTATTTCAAATCACTAGTTGAAATACGTCCATAGCAGGCAAAAGGCTGAAAAGCCTGTCAGGCCGCTTATGTTATGATATATGTTAAGATATTTTAAAAATTGTTAGCAGATCCTAAGATCAAAACATTGATAACAACAAAACGAACATCATGCAACAAAAAAACCCCAGAAAATCCTATTCACCAACCAAAACAGATCAAATCTCACACACGCACCAAAAACACATACAGTTACACACACACGCACGCATGCACGCACGCACGCACACACACACATACACACACACATACACCACACACACAGACAGACAGACAGACAGACAGACAGACACACACACACACACACACACACACACACACACACACACACACACACACACACACACACCCCAAACATATAAAGAAACAACAACAACAAACCTTGCTCAGCTTGCCTCATCTAGGGTTTGAACAGGTTACTGCAGTCTTATTGAACACTGTTTGGCTCCACCCCTGTTCTACAGACATGGTGAAGTGAGTGTGCATTTACCAAAGTGACAACTTAAATATTCTGCGGGCCATGTGCAGCTCCCGTAGGAAGTGTTATTCGGCAGAAAATTCAGTAAAAGTAAAAATGTATCATGTTTGTAATAAAATAGTGTTAAAAATGGAAGAAATAACAGTTCAGTTGAAGAAGCACTTGTCGGGGACAGTTTTAATCTCTTATCATCGAATCAATTCTTTGTGCTTTTTGCAAAAGGAGTACACGGCTTGAAATTCAGATGTTTTAAACTACTGGTCTTTTCAACCAAAGCATTATCACTTGATGAACTGTAGCAACAAGGTTGTACAGTATTATTGTTTGATAACAGGAAAAAAGTTCAATTGGCAGATATTGAACTATAAGTGGGAGATCGAGCTCACATGCATATTTGGGAATGCTTCACATGAGCATGACGTAGCCTATGCTATTATACTGGAGTGTAAAATTTTTGTAATTGAATTAACCACATGATGCATGTCTGTCATTAAACAAGTTACCAGGGTAGATCGCATTGGGTTTGACAGGAACACGTACAAAACCCATGCTATAACTAGAGCATAATTTGTACTAAAACTTGTAATTTGATTATGTGGGTATGTCTGTCATTGTTTAAGCCCAGGGTAGATAGCAGCTAGACCACAGTATGCGGGACATAATATGAAACAATCTGGTTCAACACACTGCCTTGTGTGTATGAGTCAGCAGCTGTGAAAGTTGTGCTTGTCCCCAGGCACAAACATCTGTTGCCCTCATTTGCATACTGCCGGCCTTTCAATCTCTTTTCTGCTGTACAGGGTGTACACACAATAGGGGACCTCATATGTACCTGTTGAGTCAGTATTGATGTACACCTGAATGTTCGGCAAGTTTACATCATGGGATTAATGATCTCTCTGTTCCTTGCTTGATGTACAGATTTGATTTTGTCACTGATCGATCAATACTCCATATCTTTTTTGCCTGCATGTGGCAATTATTGCCTGGTAGGTATATTATTTTGTTGTACATGTTCCTTTATTGAAAACTGAGAGGTGAGGTAGAGATAAGATCCGGTAGTGTAATGTTAGTGTGTATGTTCATGTACAGGACATCCTATTCATTACATTTATTTTTGCCTTCTAGAGTTGTTATCAATGTGTGCTAGTAGAACTTAATTCCTGTGTGCTGTGTTACTTACTTGTCTGTGCTGTAAACTCATGTATGGCCAGTTGCATTCGTTGTTTTTGTTAGTTTTTAATTTTATAAATGTTTGGGGCCGAGTAAATTCATGATTTTTAATGGAACGGTAGTTCTTTAGATTTTGCTGTCGACTATAGTTGCAATAGAAGTAACTGCTTTAGAAACCTTTTCAGGCTTCCTGATGCTTGTGTGTGTGTGTGTGTGTGTGTGTGTGTGTGTGTGTGTGTGTGTGTGTGTGTGTGTGTGAACCTTTACATTTTCATGGTGTACCACCTGCATGATAACTCAATCCTGCTGAAAAAAAGGTCTTTGGAGTACAGGATTTATTATGATCTTTAATGAGAGTCCTGAAAAAAGAACAGCTCAATGATATGTGACAGTTGATGACCCTCCCAGTCCCCCCCTCCCTTACCCTATACACACTGTAACGTGTACACAGGTATGTTTCTTTTGCAGCGGGATTGACCCCTTGTTGATTGAATTAGGCATTGACTGTGTCAATTCAATGTGACAATTCAGGCGTGAAATCAGTATTCAGTATTTCCGCTTGATCAATTGAGCCCACCTTGCTGTTAAGGAGGGCGGCTTTGGAGGACATGCCTACCAGATCGAGCTATATAATTATACAGTATAGTGCTTTATCTAAATATCTCTGTCAGAAGAAGCTTGCAACATTTCTATTCCTGAGCCTTTGCAATTAGTGTTTTGTGTACATGTATTTTGAAGGGAAAGAAGAAAGAGAGAAGCCCATAAAATGGAACGAAAATAATTTTGGCATAATGTTTATGGAGCTATAATTGGATGGGCGATAAACTGATGGTTTTAAACACGCAGAGAGTAGTAGCTGGACTGTGGTATTTTGGTGGCTTGACTTGAACCTTGAATACTTAGCAGTCTGGTCTTGAGTTTTATATTATAGACACCTTATTTTGTTGTTTGAAGATATAAAAAGTTAAGAGAGAGAGTGATCGAGTTGCATGCATTGTATGCTTAAACAAACCAAGAAAGGTCATTTTAGGTCAGCGCGTGTGTGTGTGTGTTTGTTTGTATGTGTGTGCATGTGTGTGTGTGTGTGTGTGTGTGTGTGCTTGCGCACAGTTTTGTGGAAGTCAAGGCCCAGTTTATATTTACCTGCGGTCGGTTAAATAATAAAGTTTCAGCAGGGCTCCCCCTAGCGCGCGTCCCTGCGTCCTAGAAGCCGAAAACACGTACTAGAAATATACCTGGACGCACTAGATTTTAAAAGAGCGGGTCCGAGGACGCACTTGATTTCCTTTATCGTGCGTACCGTACATACCATTTTCAGACTATAATCAACACTTCACAGTACACTATACGTGACCACAATGTTTTATAAGTACACTGGGACTTTTCGGCTTTTGGACCCTTGGGACCCTCTAAAATACTGCAGTGGGCTTGGATCCTCTAAAATTTAAAAGTGGGGGTCCCGGGACGCACTAGGAGGGGCGTGCGTGGGGAGCCCTGTTCTAGTCACTATCCAAGCTCTAATCATTTCAAGGAGATATGAGAAGGGGAATAGACTTTTGCTGTTCAGAATAATTTGAAAGAGTTTACCTTTGGATTAATGATGCCTATTCATTCCTGTATCACTCAGCTTGCAAAAAAACACTTTCGCATACTCTGCATTTGGAAGTACAGTGCTACCTTCTGTAAAAAGACATCCTTTGGACCAGCCGAAAGTGTCCCTAGATTGCAGGTGGCTTGTCATGACAATTATATTTTGCTGAAAATGATAGACAATTGAACTACAGAAGTTGTCCCCCATTGGGAGGTGTCCTCTCATCAGGGGGGGGGGGGGGGGGGGTGGGGATCAATTCACAGGTACCACTGTAGTAATAGCAGGACTCTTCCTCTAAACCTGTTCAGTCAGCAAGTGGCCATGACTTATTTCAAGATCAAGATTGTTGCTTCAAGTTTTTGTATTCAAATGCAGTTGAATTGACAGTTATAATGCATTGTACTATGTCACAAACACAAAGCTCACAGCTATAGTACTCTAAACATCTTCTTTCTAGATATTCAACAGGTTACCAGATCAATTGCACAAATGTTTGTATAGTTTAAAAATCAATATTGATCAACACCGAACAGGGAGTTACACATTACAAGTTATTTTTGTCAAGGACTGTTGTTTGTATTATATATTATGTGATCATGGGGTGTATGCACATGCACACACATGCTCATTAAATGTCAGTGTGTTTGTGTGTGTGTGTGTGTGTGTGTGTGTGTGTGTGTGTGTGTGTGTGTGTGTGTGTGTGTGTGTGTGTGTTAAAAACCGTGTACATTTATTTACAGCATGTGTGAATTATTTTATATTATTTCATTCCCATTATTGTAAGACTTTGCTTTTTAAGATTTTCTTTTCAATTTTATCGCATCTGTAAATTTACCTCCATTTTAAAACTCCCTCCTTTTAAGAACTAGCTGATTTCCTTAGATAATTGTATACATGTCATCAAAGGGGGGGGGGGGGGGGGGGGGCTACAAGTATTTATAGGTACTGGGTCATTCACCTGTTACAAAAATGTCTGCCATGGGAGACCTCTAAGCTAAGCAACTGAATTTAAATTGAATACAGTGTACAGTCTATTTTCTTGCTAGAGAGAGCATAAATGAGTTTTGCGGCAAAGATCTGGGGTAGCTACATTTACAACAGTCATGTCCATCTGCTGTAGACTTGTGTGTCAGTTAAGCAACAGCTGTGAAAGTAATGTCTGTTCTCGTTTTGTACATTGATTTGTAGCTTTATATTGCGCAGTATAATCCTGCAGTAACTCTGTCTGACTCTCTCTGCCCTACTGTTCACTCATTACCTGTAATATCTTGGCTTTTGTTGTTGTTGTTTCAACTAAAGTTCATTTTAAAAGAGGAGAAACAAATGAATGTGTGAAAATAATCGATTGTGACTGATGCTTCCTGGTTGCATATGATAGGATGTAGGAATTTCCATGATCAATCAAGGCGTGTACGTAATATATCGACCAGTCTGGCCTTTATTTTAGGAATTTGCTGGCGTTTACTTAAATGCATAAACATACAATTATATATTCCTTGGGTTGTGTTTGTAATTGAGCAACACGTGTACTTTTATTGAAAAAGGTTCCCGCAGTGGGGCACTGCGGTTATGAAATTAAAGGCCCCTCCTGTTTTTGGAACCGCAGGAGCTTTCTAGTTTGCTGTTAGGTAGATTTTGGGGTCCTCTTTCCTGTCATGCTCTCTTTTTCTTCATGAATTCTTTTCTTTTTTCTGCCTTCTTGCTCATTCACCTGTATTTTTTCCAAAAAATCTCTTCTCTTGCCGCTTGTCTCGCGATTCATGTATAGTTTAATCTGTTAGTGTTCTGATGTAAGCCCAGCAGTAGATAGGTTAAGCCTATTTTAACATACTGGAAACTGGTAATCTTCCAGTAGGTATTAATTTAGTTTTACTAAAGCCTGCTGGGACACAAGTAATGGGTTAGTGCATTTGTAAACAGGAATCGCTTGACAAGTGGCCCCCTTCATCCCCCCCCCTTCCTCGTCCTGATATGGCTCTACGTAGTCGGCTGGACGTTAAGCAACAAATAAACAAACAAACAAAATTGAAAAAGGTAGATTTTCATAGCAGACTGGTGCGAGTCGATCTTTTTCCCAAATTCCCAGCAGGAGTATGTTTTAATAACAGCTTTAGTGCATCTGTCATTTCTTTTCTGCATCCGTCACAGTATCATGTAACTTTTTTATGCCACCATATGATATGGCCCATGGTTGCAGCAGTCATGGTAAAATATTGTTGTGTGAAATTTATTTTATGTTTTATACAGTTTGATGGACTAGCTGCTGTCTGCAGTGCTGTGTAGGTTAGTCGATCTTCAATCCAGTTTTATATTTGTTATCATGAAGAGAACAAGCACTGGATTTACAAGGGGAGAAGATGTAATAATAATAAGGTGACGCCAGAAACATTCTGACGTTTGCTGAAACACTGTGTGATATGTAGAAATGTTTGTCATATTGTCCTTGCATGATGGAGAAATATATTGTCACGCAGTTAATGAGCTATGATTTTGTCTCCTGTATTAGAATTGGATAGGATTGGATTGGATGGATTGGATAATAAGATTTACAGTCCAGTGAGGTTACCCTGGACATACTGCAGCTGACAAACATTTTAATGTACAATTGTCACCACACTTGAACATTTGTCCTCTTTTGTTACAGGCAAGGATCATGCAAACCAGGATAAAGGAATGACTGCTACTCTCAGTGAAAGGTGTCCATCACATGGAAAGCAAGCATCACATGCCTGACCCAACTACACACAACATCATCTTTCACAAAAACAGCACCAGGCATTAAAACTAAGGGAAGTAAACTCACCTTAAATGAGAACCCCCAGCACCACCACCAGCATGGATAGACCTGTCAACCTCCTGCGGGCTACCACAACATGCAACACCTTCTATGTCTTCCTCTCGGCCGCCAAGGCCGCCCTCCTCCCTTTCCTCACCCTCTTCTTCCGTCTCATTGGTCTTTCTGCTTTGGAGACGGGCATCGTCATGGCGGCCAAGACCCTCACGGGTTTTGTGTGGGCCCCGCTGTGGGCCCGCTGCGCCGTAGCCTACAACAAGCGTCGTGTGGTACTGGTGTTCTCGCTCCTCATGATGGGCGTGATGTACATGTCCTTCACCGCTGTTTACTACAAGGTGGGCAATCTGCAGTCCTGCCAGGTCGGAGAGCTTGACGGCCATCATGATGGGAACGTCACTGGAAGTAACGCCAGTCTTGCCGCCGATGCCACTAGCCACTCTGCATCTGGCCCTGTAGCTGCTCTTCAAGATCTGATCACGCCGGTTCATACCAGTGGGCATAGCAGTGAAAAGTCTGGGGGTGTTGATACTTCTTCCACAGCCCAGCCAGACAGAGGGCCAGAGACAACGCGGCACCCAGCAATTATAGCTCCGCCTGCTACAAAGACCCCAAAGCCTGGTACATCAAAACCAGTGACACCAGAGCCTGTCACACCAAACTCTCATACTAGTGACAGTGCTGAAGCTCACAATACGCCTGCAGAACCCGCAGCTTTAGAGAAAGAAGAACATCACGGCATTGATCTTCAACCTGCTCCTCCCCCAGACAAATCACACCAGACCTCTGGTAACCCCACTACACCCGATGCAGCACACAAACCCCACTCTCTTTCCCCAGTAGAGATTGACAAGCTTGAAAAACACATGATAGAGTCCACAGGCTACACTTTCAAGGACATCCAAAACCTGGGTCTCTCAGCACATCAGATATTCGAAGGTATGAAAAAGAATGCGCCATCCATGAACCTCAGCGAAGCAGATATTCAGCAGATCTTAGATGCCAGGTCCACAGCAAGACCACCTACCATAGATCGCTCACACAGGGTGAGAAGAAATTTGAACATGACCTTCTTCAACAACCTTAAGGACAAGGTGGGCGTCCTGGCTGCGACTCTGGAAGAAAAGAAACTACTGCTGTTCCTTGTGGTCTTACTGATCATCATTTTTGGGGAGTTCTTCAGCTCTCCTGTGGAGAAAATAGCCGACGATGCCTGGTTTGATTTCTTGGAGAGGATCGACGATATGGAGAAGTACGGTCGTCAGCGCTACTGGGGATCTCTGACGTTCGCCCTCGTTCCGATCGTGGTGGCCGCCGTGGTGGATTACACGCCGTGCAAGATGCTGTTCAACATGCACCACTTCCTCATGCATTTCTACGTGTTTGGGGTCTTCATGATCTTCACGCTTTTCCTGGCCTTCTACTTCCCCATGCCCCCGCCGGTCAAGCAGAAGTACAGCAGCAAGGTGGGGAAAGGCCTGCGCGCCATTTGCTGTGACGGGCGGGGGTTCCTTTTCGTCATTACCCTGCTGGTGGCCGGCATGGTCTACGCCTCCTTCAACAACTTCCTCTTCTGGCGCCTGCAGGATCTGGGAGGGTCTGAGGTGGTCATGGGGCTGTGTGTGGCTATCGGCGCCTTCGCTGAGACCCCCATGCTGATCTTCAGCAACAAGCTGGTGATGAAGCTGGGAAACGGTGGAGTGGTCTCCCTCGCCCTGTTTGCGCTTGCGATGCGAGTGCTTTTCTACGGCTTTCTGTGGACTCCCTGGGCCGTGCTCCCAGCTGAGCTCACCAACGCCTTCACCCACACTGCCATGTGGTATGCCGTGCTGAGCTACGACGAGTTTAACGTTGGCTCAGCCATAGACCGCAGCATCCGATCCATCCTGTCTTCCATTTACTTTGGGCTGGGTTTCTCTTTGGGCTCCTTTTTGTCGGGCTTGGTGTACCACGTGTATGGTGCCTCTGTTCTCTTCTGGGGCGCCAGTGTGGTGTCCGGTGCCTGGTGCCTTCTGTACTCTCTCATCCAGCTGTGTCTTCCAAAGAAGGAGCGGGTCAAGTACATCAAACTGCTGAGAAACGAGGAAGACGAGTCGTCAGACGGGGAAGATGACTGGTTGGAGATGGCACTCAAGGACCAATGATTTTGATTCTCCGTTAGGTTGTTGTTAATGAGAATGGATTAGTGTTGTCCATGATGTGAGTGCAAGCGGTGGTAAGTAATAATTACCGTACATTCACAATTATATAAGGAAAGTGCGAGTCACACATGTATACACAAGTCAGCTTTCTATTGCATGAATAAAACTGTTGCCCCTCCTGTCTAAAGCTGAAACAGCATGTTGGAAGAAGAACAGTAGTATAGCTTACAAAAATACTGCTGTAGTTTTCATACATTCGTGTTTCCTTTCTCAGTTTACCTCGTGGGAATCAAATCTGTCTTGCATTAAGTTAATTTGTTTACAAGAGCAGCTGTAGTCCAACTACCTGTTCAAATTAAGCCCTGCCTGACAGGCACTTATGGATCTGAAAGAGCTCTTGTAATAAATGCAGCGCCCTAGGGTTGATAATGGAGTAATCTGAATCACCACAGAAGCACTGCCTCCCCCACCCCACCCCACCCCCCCCCCTCTTCTGCAACTTTGACATATGTGCAATGTTCTGAAAGTGGTGAATAATGAATTGAGATTTATTGTCAGCAAGATAATACCAACAGAGCCTTTATTATTGTCATATAGATATATATATATATGTTTCTTTTTCTCTCTCTTTTTTTTGTCTGTTTTTGATTAGGTGTGTAACAGGGATCATCCTCTGAAGCATGTATTGATCGAAAAGTGTTATTCTGAATTGACTACACAAATACTTTGCATTTGTTTTATGTTTTTTCCCCTTTTGTTTTATTTAAACATATATGCACATCCTCACTGTCTTTTTTTGCATGGGCAACATATGACTTCTTTCCAGTTGCATAATGCTTGACTTTGAACATTGGAGAAAGATTTTTGTGAATGTTTGACATATTTTATACTCGGTTTACTTGACGAATTTTTTTGACTTGTGATATTTTGTTGTGAAATCCAGTTTTACCTTTGGCGTAATAGTTGACAGGTAATGCATTTACTTTTTGACACATTATTGCTGAATACGGTTGTATATGCTGAGAGGACACATTTCTTTGATTTACATTAAAATATATGCAAAATTCTGAGTGCAATGATTTTTTTCGTATACGACCCACACTTTCAAAAGTAGGATTCAACGTAAAAAGTATGGGTCGTACATGACCCACACCATCCGAATAGGGATAAACGTTTTACCGCCTCTTTGCAGAGTATAGGTCGTACACTACCAACGCCATCCGAATAAGGAAAAACAACGTACAATTCCTTACGTAGTCCACAACCCACATCATTCGGATCCCCCCGCGGGTTAGGGGGAAGAATTTACCCGATGCTCCCCAGCATGTCGTAAGAGGCGACTAACAGATTCTGTTTCTCCTTTTACCCTTGTTAAGTGTTTCTTGTATAGAATATAGTCTATTTTTCTAAAGATTTTAGTCAAGCAGAATGTAAGAAATGTTAAGTCCTTTGTACTGGAAACTTGCATTCTCCCAGTAAGGTAATATATTGTACTACGTTGCAAGCCCCTGAAGCAAATTTTTGATTAGTGCTTTTGTGAACAAGAAACAATTGACAAGTGGCTCTATCCCATCTCCCCCCTTTCTCCATGGCGATATAACCTTCGTGGTTGAAAACGACGTTAAACACCAAATAAAGAAAGAAAGAAACATCATTCGGACTGTCTAGTTCAAATTATGTCATCGTTTATTTGTTTGTTTACAAAGATAATCTTTTTAAAGTTGGGCAATGGGATGGTTGTATGGTGATTGGAGATTACATGATTACAATCAAAAACTCAAAATATTTTCAGAGATGAAGACAATTTTGTGAGGCTCTGGGTCGTCCACGACCCACGAAGCATGGTGCAGGTTAATGCTCGATACATGAAAATAAAAATGGGGAAAATTGCTGGAAACGAGCACTTTCAGGAGAGTTGTCCCAATCATTGTAGTTGGGTCATATCCAAGGATTCCGTGACCGTTGAGAGCAAAGGTCCGTTTCTCGATGGATTTGACTTCTGTGAAGGTTAAATAAAATTTTTAGAATGGGTGCCCCTCGCGAAAGTGTGGGCATAACTTTTGAGAGCCCCAAATTCAAAATGGCCACCAACGGCCAGTATGAAAATTAACTTTTTACTGGTTTGGCTTAGAATGCTGCACAAAACATGTTTTCTAGGATAGTTTGGCATGGGGAATTCATATTTGGTATTATTTATATGATTTGGCCTATTTTTGATGTCCAAAACCAAGATGGCCGCCAATTTTCATGTCCGAACGGTCACTTTTGCAAAGTCTTGAAAGGTCCTTCCTAGTAGGCTGTAATGTCCGTTTCTCAGTTGATTTGGCTTCCTTGAAGGTTAAATAATGTTTTTATCCTGGATGCCTTTTGCAAAAATGTAGACACGAAGGTACAAATTAAAGCCCCAAATCCAAAATGGCTTCCAACGACCATTTTGAAAATGAACATTTTATTATCTAGTTGATGGAGCATACACCGATTAGGTCTGTGTCTAGTGGGGTCTCTACACATCTTCTGTATCTGTTGAATCTCCAGGCTCGCTCCTCTCATCATCACTTCCACTTTCATCCGAATAATCGCGAAGTGTGAGCTGTTGGGGCAATGGGGGTTGGTTGTAGCGTACTGGTCGGCACTTCCCATCCACAAGTTCCCAGCCGTGCCCAATTGGGGATGGATGGTCAAACAGGTTGTAATGAAGTTGGCAATATGTGATATAATTTGTCCTCTCCACATGGAGATTCAAGGAGTCGTCATCGGGTGGGAGGCGGAATGTACTTTTCCTCTTCATCTTGTGCCACTTGGAAGCTCTGGCCTGCCCGCAGGTAGCATCTGCACTTTCACCATAGATGCTGGAGAGAACAAAGGACTTCATGTCAGCTTTTACACTGTTCTCTAAGTCGGGGCTTTCGCCGACTCGTTCCAGGAGTTCCCTTGCCTCAGGATTAGTCATCGCCGTCTCCATGACAGTCCTCTTCCCATGGCCATAGAATCCTGAGGTATGATCACTTCCAGTGATCACATGGAGAGGTATGATGATCTGTGAGACTTCGTTGGACAGCATGTCACTGCAGTTGATAAAGGCATCTTTGCGTTTAATCAGCAGATCACCAGGAAGTTGTGAGAGATATGCTGCTTGAACATATACGTCAGTGTCCTCGCTGTCAAGTACAACTGTCCCCCTGTAGTTTTCTGTCCTGAGCTTGGCATAGGCAGAGAGCAGCATTGTATCAGCCTCTGGATGTCTAAAGACATAGTCCCCATTTGCCACCCCAGTGGACAGGTTCACTGCTGTTTCACCCTGTATCGACTTTGAAGTCATCGTTGTCAACGATGACAATGACTGGCCAATCATTTGCTATCTCTGGTGGGCAGGTTTCTGACACCTCACATCTTTCAGGAAGCCAAATCAACTGAGAAACGGACATTACAGCCTAATAGGAAGGACCTTTTAAGACTTTGCAATTTAAGTGACCGTTCGGACATGAAAATTGGCGGCCATCTTGGTTTTGGACATCAAAAATAGGCCAAATCATATAAATAATACCAAATATGAATTCCCCATGCCAAACTATCCTAGAAAACATGTTTTATGCAGCATTCTAAGCCAAACCAGTAAAAAGTTAATTTTCATACTGGCCGTTGGTGGCCATTTTGAATTTGGGGCTCTCAAAAGTTATGCCCACACTTTCGCGAGGGGCACCCATTCTAAAAAATTTATTTTACCTTCACAGAAGTCAAATCCATCGAGAAACGAACCTTTGCTCTCAATCAACGGTCACGGAATCCTTGGATATGACCCTATTATGTGTGATTGTTTTGTGAAGGAAACTTTCTTTCCGTTTATTCAATTTCAGTTTGTTTGTTTGATATATATCATTAAATTATTGAGAGTGTCTGCATACCTGAGAATGCAGAATAAATTGTTTATGCGTTAATAACTTGCATGTTGCCATGATTCTGTTTAGATAATATTCACACAGAAATCTTTGGTGAATGAACAGCCTAAAGTGCCTTGAGCAATGTTTAATGAAGACCTGAACTCTAAAATACAATCACCTATTGAATTGAAGTACATGTATTGCACATTACACTTGGATTACATGTATTCCCATATTGGTTGGGACAAGAAAGAATTTACCCGATGCTCCCCAGCTTGTCGTAAGAGGTGACTAACGGATTCTGTTTCTCCTTTTACCCTTGTTAAGTGTTTCTTGTATAGAATATAGTCAATTTTTGTAAAGATTTTAGTCAAGCAGTATGTAAGAAATGTAAAGTCCTTTGTACTGGAAACTTGCATTCTCCCAGTAAGGTAATATATTGTACTACGTTGCAAGCCCCTGGAGCAAATTTTTGATTAGTGCTTTTGTGAACAAGAAACAATTGACAAGTGGCTCTATCCCATCTTCCCCCTTCCCCCGTCGCGATATAACCTTCGTGGTCGAAAACGACGTTAAACACCAAATAAAGAATGAAAGAAAAAGATTTACTTTAAAACTTTTAAGATTGAAAGACATTGCTGTAGTCCTCGTAGTTCAGCGTTTCCATGACATTTTTATTTGTTTGTTCGTGTGTGTGTGTGTGTGTGTGTGTGTGTGTGTGTGTGTGAATTAGCTTTGAATAAAAAGCTTACTATGGCTGCTGTGTAAAAAAAATTATCTAGTTTATTTTTATTCTGCATGCAGTATGTGTCCGGATCCGTGCTTTTTTGTTTTTCTCATAAATACTCTGTGATTACAAAGTTTACTGCCGTGTTACATAAACATTTGCAATATTTATTTTCTTTTTTTATCTCCTTTTTGTTCGTTACAACCTCTTTTTCATTTAGGTTTGTTTTTCTCCATATATGCAATTTATTGAAAGTGTATTAGCTCTGAAGATGCAGATGAGAAGTTGTTTTTATATTTGTATGTGCAATCTTGTGTGTGTGTGTGTGTGATTTTTAAAACTGAAACAGTAACCACAGGAATGATCTACTGTTTCATTTTGGATTTTCATTTCCCCCCGCGGGTTAGTGGGAAGAATTGACCCGATGCTCCCCAGCATGTCGTAAGAGGCGACTAACGGATTCTGTTTCTCTTTTTACCCTTGTTAAGTGTTTCTTGTATAGAATATATTCAATTTTTGTAAAGATTTTAGTCAAGCAGTATGTAAGAAATGTTAAGTCCTTTGTACTGGAAACTTGCATTCTCCCAGTAAGGTACATACATTGTACTACGTTGCAAGCCCCTGGAGCAAATTTTTGATTAGTGCTTTTGTGAACAAGAAACAATTGATAAGTGGCTCTATGCCATCTCCCCCCTTTCCCCGTCGCGATATAACCTTTGTGGTTGAAAATGACGTAAACAGCAAATTACAAATCTATACACGCTTTTGTTGAAAGTTTATGGAACATCAATATACCTACCACTTGTGTAAACCTAGCTGTTGTCTAAAAAAAAAGTAAGAAAAGAAGAAAAGAGCTGGTTACTTTACCCTTATTTTCTTCTCGTAACAGGTGCAACTGAACCGAGTTTCAGCGAGACATAGCTATCTCCCTCTTTAGGAAGTATTTCATAGTTGTGTTTTTATATCTTGGTATCCCTCTGTCCAACATCTGAGATTAATTTGAAGTTGTGTGTGTCTAAGGTTTTGTTTTGTTTTGTGGTTATTTTGTCGAATTTGAGAGAAATATAACAGGTGTATATCGAGTCAGGCATGAAAACAGATGAATACCAAAAAAGAGGAAAAGCATTGAGTGTACGTTACAAGATGGCTATACTGTCACTTGCAGAAGACAAATCTCAAAACCGATCATGATCATGTACATGCAAAAAGGATGTCGGACACCTTCCAAATCTTGGTGCTCCAAATTATTTTGGTGGGTATTCATTCAATACGCTGTTGAAGACTTCTGCTACCCCCCGCGGGCTAGGGGGAGTCCCATATTGGTTGGGACGAGAAAGAATTTACCCGATGCTCCCCAGCATGTCATAAGAGGCGACTAACGGATTCTGTTTCTCCTTTTACCCTTGTTAAGTGTTTCTTGTATAGAATATAGTCAATTTTTGTAAAGATTTTAGTCAAGCAGTATGTAAGAAATGTTAAGTTCTTTGTACTGGAAACTTGCATTCTCCCAGTAAGGTAATATATTGTACTACGTTGCAAGCCCCTGGAGCAAATTTTTGATTAGTGCTTTTGTGAACAAGAAACAATTGACAAGTGGCTTTATCGCATTTTTACTGATCACATGACAAAACATGCTGTTGTCATTGGTCAACTAGGAACTGTATATCAATTGACATCGCGCAGGAAGTTCCCAGCGAATTTGATATCGCGCAGGAAGTAGTTCATCAATTTTAATTTTGAAGAATAAGATCTCACCTGAAGAAAACAAATGTCTCCCTTTTTTTTAAATCACAAATTTATAAAAGGAAAGTAATTGAATCAGAAAGATTAAGCTGTGCAATGAATAAAATCAAACTGTTCCCACCCAGCTTTAACAGAGAAGTAGTAGAAAAGAATGTTACAATCTTACCGACTGAGGTAGTTGGAACAGCCATAAACAAAGCTGACCTTGAAAGTACCAGTAGTGGCAGTACTTACTGAGAAAACTGTGAGATCTCTTGCAGTGTTTCAGCGCACATCACTCACAAAAAGGCAGGAAATGAGCAGCCGATTTAAACAGTTCGCACCTGCATGAACCATTGTCCACCTTTCTTAGTCGTAGCCATACAACATCAACCGAACAACTTTCAGCATCTATCACAGTCACAGCGCCGTCGGAGGACGCCATTTTGGATGAGTCGTAAGCGAGACTGAGCTTCGACAACATTATTATGCAATCCGCCGATACCGACAAATACCTGGAAGCTTTCTTGAGCACAGAAAATGAGCCAGAGGACTTTGCTGATACTGCCTGGCGCACTTCAGTTCCTGCCATCGTTCAGAATTGCCAAATCAAACAGTCAAAAAGAGTACGACTGAGGAAGTAACTGGGACATTCTTCGCTGTTCCTTCGAACTGGCAACTCCACTGAACTTGTTAGCCTTTGATGGTGATCTGTTTCAACCGTATATTTTTGTTCTTTTTTTCATTATACATGCCTTATTTTGTCTGAGAAAAAGAACCAGTTACTGAAAAATAAAAGTAAGAGCAGCAAAGTTACGCGGAAAGCAGGAAAAGACAAGGTCAAGGTCAAGAAAAAACGCCAGGCGTTCAAAAGATACCTGGAAACACAAGAGGGGAAGGACTACCAAGAGTTTGCAAAATGCAGAAACCAGGCTAAGTGGGAAGTCAGGAAGGCAAAGAGAGAATTCGAAAAGCTGATAGCGCAACAGGCAAGAACCAACCCCAAAGCCTTCTACGCATACGCCAACTCAAAGCTAAAAACCAAAGCAGGAGTGGCCGACCTCAAGAGGGAGGATGGAACTTATACAGAAAGCGACGCAGAAAAGGCTGAAGTCCTCAACAATTTCTTCGCCAGTGTCTTCACAAAAGAAGATTTGACCCAGTTACCAAGCTTTGACAGGAGAGAGGGGTTGGGGATATTGGAGAACCTGACGATCACTGAGAAAATGGTACAAGAGCAGTTTAAAAAACTGAAAGCTACCAAGTCCCCAGGGCCAGATGGGATGCACCCTCGAGTGCTAAAAGAAGCGCAGGAGGAGCTGCTTAGACCATTCACAATCCTCTTCAACCAGTCCATGGCAGACGGCAAGATTCCTGCCGATTGGAAGATAGCCCAAGTCAGCCCCATTTTCAAGAAAGGGAGCAAGTCACAGGCAGGAAACTACAGGCCGGTGAGCCTAACGTCAATACCATGCAAGATGATGGAGGGCATCATCAGAACAGCACTACTGGAACACATGGAGCCAGCTTTCACTGACTGCCAGCACGGCTTCTTGAGCGGCCGCTCATGTATGACACAGCTTTTGGACACTATCAACATCTGGACGAGTCTCCTGGACGAGGGCAATGCAGTGGACGCGGTCTACTTGGATTTTGCCAAGGCTTTTGACAGCGTTCCCCACCAGCGGCTTCTCTTGAAATTGGAGAAATACGGCGTCCAGGGCAGTGTACATAGCTGGGTCACTGACTTATTAAGCGAAAGACAGCAACGAGTGACTCTGAATGGCGCATCATCAGGTTGGACCACAGTCTCCAGCGGTATCCCCCAGGGGAGTGTCCTCGGTCCGATCCTCTTCGTCTGCTACGTGAACGATATGCCTGATGCAGTGGAGGGCCTACTCCGGATTTTTGCCGACGATACCAAGGTCTTCTCCACAGCAAACGACCAGAATGACTGTCAGGGACTTCAGAGGGACCTAACAGCTCTACAACAGTGGGCCAACGACTGGCAGTTACGTTTCAACGCTGGGAAGTGCAAGGTCATGCACCTGGGCAAAAAGAACGAAGAACATGATTACCACATGCAGGATGGAGCTAACCTGACGACCCTCGAAGCAACGACATGTGAAAAGGACCTTGGCGTGCATGTTGACCCTACATTGAAATTCTCACAGCACGTCAGGAAGACGACAAACAAAGCAAACAGCATCCTTGGAATGATAAGGAGAACCTTTGACTACATGGACAAAAGCATGATGAACCAACTCTTCAAAGGCCTGATCAGACCCATACTGGAATACGGCAATATCATCTGGTCGCCCTCCCTGAAGAAAGACGCCATGCTCATCGAGAGCATTCAAAGAAGAGCCACAAAAATGGTCCCTGAACTCAAGGAGAAGGAGTACGAAGACCGCCTGAGGGCCCTGAACCTCCCAAGCCTGACGTATAGAAGACTGAGAGGGGACCTCATTGAGGCGTACAAACTGACCCACGGAATGTACAACGTGGACAGCGAAACTCTGCTCCCAAAGTGCAAGAACGACCGAACAAGAGGCCATCAATACAAGCTGGAAAAAAGAGCATCCCGCCTGGATATCAGGAAAAACTTTTTTGGGCTGAGAGTAGTCGGGAACTGGAACAGCTTACCAGAGTATGTAGTCAACGCCCCGTCCGTGAACAGTTTCAAAGGAAGGCTTGATGGAAACCTGAGAGAGCACCAATATAGCATTGAATTCCCGCTGACTACCTCCAGTCAAGACACCCAAGAAGTGGGTGGAACGAATACCCAAGAGCTGCGACACAAAGACCCACTATAGGCCTTTGGCCTCGGATGGAAAAACAAGTGTATCCAAGTGTAAGTGTAAGTGACAACCCAACATTTCCAACATTAAATACAAGGCAGTAGCCTCCCTTGCGTTTGTCTGACTTCTTAGGTAGGTTTATGATTCCTACTGTTCCGAAATCGAATGCGATAAAATCGTTATCGTTAGATTTGACTGTGATATCAACATTTATCAGTCTGAATGTCTCGAAAGGCTGAATCATATCAGATCTCGGCTTACGCCTCGATCTGATATGAGTTCAACTTCTTCTTCTTTCTTTGGACTGCCGCCTTCATCAAAGTGAAGATTCTGCAGACTGATAAATGTTGATATCACAGTCAAATCTAACGATAACTAATACTATCCCATCTTCCCCCTTTCCCCGTCGCGATATAACCCTTTGTGGTTGAAAATGACGTTAAACACCAAATAAAGAAAGAAAAAGAAAGAAAGACTTCTGCTAATAATGTCTTGCATGAAGAACCCAAAGGACTGATGCTACAAATACACGTTTTTTTGTGTATGACTCAAATTGATCGGAAACAAAACATTCATAAATGAATTTCTTATATATTGATGAGACGTGTTAAAGTATTTCATTATTGTATTTTGTAGTTGTTTGTTCAGGTCGTACACAAACAGTGCAATTACACTCAATACTGGTGTTGCACATGTATTGTTATGAAATTAAGTATTGCTTTTGTTCTTTTTCTAAAACAGGTTGTTATGCTGCATTTATGTGTCCGGCCAGAAACCTGCATTTGTTTAACATTCATTCAGCGACATCTTTACTTTTGGTTGTGATGGATGGCATTCCTTGAAGTATGCTGTATGGTTTATATTCAGTTGCAATCCACTTATCTCTACAAAAAACATTCCAGTATGTGTTCTTTACTTTTGGTTGTGATGGATGGCATTCCTTGAAGTATGCTGTATGGTTTATATTCAGTTGCAATCCACTTATCTCTACAAAAAACATTCCAGTATGTGTTTCGTTGTTCTGTTACCTTTTGTCTTGATTTTTAATGATAAATAAACATAATGAAGTTTACCAAATATCTTTTTTGCATCTTCTGTGTGAGCATGCATGTATGTGTGTGTGTGCATGTGTGCAGGAGCGCGCGCGTGTGTGTGCAATTGTAGAAAGACGTCCCTTGTAGGGTATGATGTACTTGCGCATCCACTAAATATTTCATATGTAAGAGACATTTTACCAACCTAGATAATTATAAGTGTTTGTAAACTTTTGCACTTGCATGGGATCACACCATTACAGTCATGTAACTTCAACGAAAGTAGCACGTGCAATCCATTCGCCGATTCTTCGCACAGTAAGTTCTCCAGGTTGAAGCAATCTTCCATGTCGTAATTACATTTTGTTTTTTGGTTGCCACACACAAGCATGCATGCTCATGAATGGATGCAAACAAGCACGCAAACACACACTAGGCACACACACACACAAACACAGAGGAATTAAGTGGGTAGGGTAGTACAAAAGTCTGAAAAGAATCGGCGTTGATTTCCTGCACATTGGTACGCCACAAGTAATTTGTGCGGTAAAGTAGTGCTTGTCAGAAATCATTTGTTTTACAATTTTGCTTCCTCTTCAATTGGTGAAGTTGAAAAACACCCAAACAGAGACAGGCGAACATACACTGCACACGCATTTCCTCTTTTTCCGCACTCTCAAAAAAGCTTCATTGCATAACAAATATGTATCACAGTGCCTCTTTATTTTGGCATTTGTCTATTGAAAATTATAATCATTAATAAAACAGTCTATTATTCCAGTCTTTGTTGTAAATAAAGAGATTAAAGGGAAGAACGAAATAAAAACCATCATAAAAAAAAACACTCAGGAAAGGACCAGCCTTAATTCAGTTTAATTAAAAAATATCTATAAGTGTAATAATTAAAAGAGATAAAAAATAGGTGTGCAATTGAATTTTTTTTTTAAATTGCATGTTCTCTTAAAAAAACAGTCAGAGGAAAGTCATGCAGTTGCAGCAATGTGCAACACGAAAAAGCACTCCATTCAAGTTCAAACACCTGTGGATCTGCTCGAAATAAGTTGTGCATGTATTGCATGAGCGTTTCCCTTCAAATCGTATTTAAAGAAAACGTACCCCTCCCATCTACTCCCGTGTAAATGACACTTACGCCCCCCCCCCGACACTGAAAATCATCACACCATTCCTCAGAATATTGATGGATAGTCTTGAAGGTTTGGTATACTTTTATTTTATATAAAGCACCGTTACACGAGTGAGGCAAAAAACAAAAAGGTGTAAAGCAGAGCTCTGACCAGACATATTTTGATACGGACATGCCTTGGGAAAAAGAAAATATGTGTTGGAGTGGGGGTGTAGAGAGGGAACTGCAGCAGTTAACCAATTGTTTTGTTTTCACTCATTAAAACGCAGGAGTGCTTTGGAAATATGGCAGAAATGGAATAGAGCATTAAGCTGAGCTGGTAATTCAGATTTCATTTGTTTTAATCGGTAGTTGATACGAGGTATGTTTTGCAGAAAAGGGCGTAACAAAAGGAAATGGAGATTCTAATCCAGTGTTTTTAATAGGTGGTCGAGTTAGGAGATGTCCTCAGAAAACAGGCGAAAGGGTGTTTTTCTGATTGGTATGGGAAGAATGGAAAAACACAAATCAATGAGCTATTGATCAAATCAGACAGTCAAGAAGTAAAGAAACATTTTTGGAAGGAGGGCGGAGAAGAGAGAAAGGAAGACAGCGAGACAGAAATAAATGAAGAAGAGCTTAGCCCTTAATACAATGTTATCAGAGCATGAGAAAGAGAGAGAGAGAGAGAGAGAGAGAGAGAGAGAGAGAGAGAGAGAGAGAGAGAGAGAGAGAGAGAGAAAGAGAGAGAGAGAGAGAGAGAGAGAGAAAGAGAGAGAGAGAGAGAGAGAGAGAGAGAGAGAGAGAGGGAGGGGGGGGGGGGGGGGTGGGTGGGGTGGCTGAACGTAAAGAAAGGAAGAAAAGGAAAAAGGGAGGAGGCTGTCAATCTAAGGTCCGACAGATATAGCAAATAAAAAAAAAATAAAAAAAAGTGTGTAGCTACCTTTAAATTCAAAGCTTTGACCTCTATTTTTTCAAGCTAAAGTATGGGAGATGAAGGATTTTGTACACACAAAAAAAGCAGGAAAAGATGACAGAGGAAAGAGTGTAGCTTGCATCCAACATTCTGACGGTTAGCCAATCTAAGGTCTGGGAGATGAAGGACTTCGACCGGTCATCCCGAGAGGCCCGCGTCTCTCCGGACTGCACGAGGACCCTCGATCACCTCGCGTGGCCGCCTCGAACATTCTCACGTTAGCCTTCACCTTGGAATCAATGGGCGTGACCCCACCGGTGGCGGCAGCTTGCTCAAAGAGGTGCACGTTGGCTTTGAACTTAGACGGAGGCATTCCCTCTTGGATGTGGCTTCTGATGGCGGCCCGGTCCACCTCCGCCTTCTCCTTCTCTCTCTCCAGCTGAGCTTTGGGGTCGAAGACGGATGCCGCCTTGCTGGGCGTCAGAGACTTCTCCACACAGATTTCCACGTTTTGAGGGGGTCCCTTGTCCTTGATCACGCCTAACTCTCCGGCCGCCGCTAGATCCATGTTCTTCTCCTTGACGAAGGTCCTGGGTACTGGCCTGGGGGACAACACTGGTTTTTCTGGCGCGGGGGCTTTCTCCTGGAATGCTCTAGGTGTGTTGTCCGAGCTCTCCCTCAGTTCCCAAGGTTTGCTTTTAGGCTGGTACTGGATAGGCGCATTCGCAGCGTTGATTTCCTGAATGGTGCTCCACACCTGAGAAGCGTTGTTATCCATGAGGTCGTCCAGGCGTGTCAGCTTAGGAAGAACGGGTGGTGGGACTTTCTGCCGGTCGTCCCCATCTGCTCGCTGCCTCTCCACTCTCTCTGCCTGCCGCCTCCACCTCACCCTCCGGCGAGCCGAGCTTTCTCTCTCTCCTGCAAAGAGTGGGTCAAAGACAGGCCTCCACAGTCTTTCTGGCGAGGTTTTCGTTTCCGTGGTGGAGCTTGGCTTCTTGGGCTGAACCTCAGGCTCCTCATACTTCAGGTAGCCAAGAGTTCGCTTGGACACGTAGGGACTAATGTCCAGGTCACTGATCATAGGTGACTGATCGTCTCCAGTCTGACCGGAGTACTGACTGGTATCCTCTTCTGCGCAATTGTCCTCAGCCTTCGCCCTGGGAGGCAAAGTTACGGGTGCTTTGACGTAGGGTGTCCCGTTTATGATGATAGATGACGGCTTGGAGTCCTTAATCTCAGTCCTCTGAATACGGGCTTCCATCCTGTCAGCAGAACTGCGTCGCTGCCCGGGACCTTGGCCGAGGACGACTTGAGGTTTGGGAGCTCCTGTGCTTGCCGCTTGAACCGCATTGTCCTCGCATGCCGATGCGCTCTCAGATCGTGTCATCTTTGGTGTTATGGAGTCCTCTTCAGCAGCAGGGCTTCTCTTTCTTTGCCTCAGGACTTCTCTCCGTTTGCATTGGCGTTCAATGATTTCATCAAGACTGTTTGCATCCAGAACCCTCCCGCTTCTCGTTATGATTTTTTCCGGCTCTCCGGCTCTGATTGGCTTTTCATTTACTGACGAATCTCTTGACCTTCGAGCTGGTGAGGTATTGTCTCCATCGGCATCCTGGCTGTCAACATGGACCTTTGCTCTGCCGGACATATCTTTCTCATTTGTGTGCGGCTGTTTCTCCAACTGTCTAGGCCTCACATTGTCGCCATCTTTGGTCGCATCGTCTTCAAGCTTTTGTGGTGCTCTTTCGTGATCTACCTGGGAAGCATATTCCGTGACTTTAGTGCTGATCTGTGTGACACTGTTTTCTTGCCTCTCCACTCCATTTTCTGTGCTGTACGCGCTAACAAATTTGGAAATATTGTAAGATTCTTGCTTCGTAGAACACCGAGGTTCGTCATCAGCACCTTTAGCTGCACTAATGTCATCAGCTTTTACTGATTTCTTTGCAGCTTGCTTCAACATAGGGTCTGCATTTGCTGTTGGTTTTGCATTGGCTTTCATCTCCTCCCTGGATTTAGCTATGCAGGTGAGTGTTTCCAGTTCCAGGATGTCGTCCTTCATGAAGGTCAGCTTCTCCAGCTCCTCTCTGCGCTGTCTCATCTTTGAGCAGCGAGCTTTCTCCGCGAGCTCCTTGTCGAGGCCAGGCTGCTTCTGAATGAGCTCCAGAGAGTCCTCCAGCCGCTTTCTGAGCTTGGCCAGACGCTTGCCGGCTTCGTGGGGTGCGATGCGATCTTGCTCCCCGTCCCCTCCCGCTTGCTTCGGGTTCTTCTCTCTGTCGCCTAGAGAACCTCCAGGCTTGGAAGAACCGCAGGTACTGCCCTTGGATTTATCGCTTTTCTTACATTCGTCTTCTGCTTTGATGGCGCGAAGTACAGCGGAGTCGTACTGTTCTTCATTCGTTCGTGAGCTTCTCTTGGATCTTGAACCTTTGGAGCCGGTCGAACCTCTGGAATCTGATTTGTGCAGGGTTTTGGATCGCTTTTTGCACACGCGCGTGTCAGAAGTCTTCTTGGCCAGGTGGGACACCTTGGTCTTGGAACGCTTAACTGCCGGTAACGGGGCGTCACAGGGCCCGTGGCTGTTTCTGGAGTGTTCCAGCTCACGGTCCACGTTTCGCTGTCGCCGGGCAGCCTCCTTGTGTACCTTGGACTGGGGCTCAGCCGCTGTGTCCAGCACGCTGGAGGAAAGCTTGTAGCTCGTGACCTCGGGGTGAAGCAGCTCCTGTTTCAGACGCTCCACGATCTTGCCCTGGGAGTCTGCTTCTGCCATGAGATGTACAGGTGTGTTAGCTGTATCTGGATGTACGGGTTGCTCTTCCTTGCTTTCCAATGCAGCAACGGCAGCGAGAGTTTTGGTTTGCTTCTCCTGTTCGGACGGACGACTGCTGTCTTGCATCTTCCTCTCGCTGAGAAGCAGCTCTTTGACTGCGTTCACGTACGTCGTGGTAACATCTGTGATGACGGCCTCAGGTTCACCTCTTTTATGTAGGACAACGCGTTCCTTCTTGTGATGATTACTGGCACTCTTGACGTTGTTGCCATGGGTCACCTTCTGTGTCTCGCCGTCCACTCCTTTGGCTTGTTGCTCCGGGTGCGCGAGGAGTGTGTCCTTGCGGGGCTTGACCGGCGGAGGAGTCTTGGGCTCTCGCGCTGCAGGCACAGGGTACTCTTGTCTAAAGCGAGGAGAGGGTGTTCTGTATCGCCTCGGAAGATTGCCGGCACTTTGGCGGACTAGTTCTGCGTTGTCTTTGGCCTCATTGAAGCTGGAAGTATGCTTCTGCTTCTGTTGCTGCTGCTGCATCATTTGCTGGTGGACCTTCTGCAGTTGTATCTGCTGCTGATGCTGATGGTGGATACTTTGGGTGTGGGAGTAAGGATAGTGCTGCGACCTGACGTCCTTCACGTCCTTACTCTCTTGCCTGGGGAAGACACAGAAACGAGCACATTCAGTTTAGTTGATGTATTATCGTTTTATGTTTATTGTCAGTAGGAATAAGGATTGCGCTTTGCATTGCCGTCTTTGGCAATAGTACCCCTCGCCTTTCAATGTCGTTGTTTTGCTGCTGTCGTTGCTGTTGGGTTTGTTGTTCACTGTTAGACTTAGGCTAGGAGCATGTAAGCGCCCTTTATCTCCCAACAGAACAAGCCCTATAGCCTAGACCATGTGTACTAACCTGTTTGATCCGCTGTTTCGCTTGTAGCCGGGTGCGGAGGCGAAGGAGGGGTAGACTGGCATAGCCTGGATGTTGTTCCAGGGTCCCACTGAGCCCGTGTCGCAGTCCCATAGGGACTGGATGGGCGTGCGCTCGATTTCCAGCCCAGAGCTGTGTCGCTTCCACACTGCCCGGGGAACAACGCGGTGGCGGTACGGGGGCGGGTTGTTGTACCTATGCAAACAACAAAATACCAAAATATGAAAGATTCGGTTGGTTGGTTGGTTATGCCTTTGACCCCGTCCGGGGCATAGGCCGCCAACAAGAGCTTTTATCTCTTGTTGACGTTTCGAAAGATTCGGGGAAAGAACAAAATACCAAACTGTCAAAGATTCCAGGAAAGAACAAAATACCAAAATATCAAAGATTCGGGCAAAGAACAAAATACCAAACTGTGAAAGATTCGGGGAAAGAACAAAATACCAAAATGTCAAAGATTCGGTCTGCACGCGATGTGTAACAAGTGAGGGACGTGTGCAGGGTGATACAAAACTGATAACACTCACTGCTCACACGAGTGCAAGCAAGAGCTTATGCTGGCATCAGCGCACACTGGTTCACAGTTGCACGGGGTAAATTTGGGCGAAAGTCGTTATTGACCATTTGTTTGTGAGTAGATCGCCAAAAAACGCGAAGAGTCGCTAGTTGGAGGTCAGGTATTGCGTGAAAGGCAAAGAAAACCGGTCAGATAACGCGATTTGTTGTTATTAAGAGGGATCCCAATTTTGTTGGTATACTTTGCTCTTCAGTACACGAAAAGGAAGGTACAATATTGCGATACCTATTAATAAAGACATATCCCGTTTGACGACCTATTTTCTTTGCCTTTAAAAAGCAATATTCTGCTTGATAACACAGATTGCCACTGGTGCCTGTCAAGAACTGAATTCAGCAATATATTTATTTCCATTGTATACAGGAATTTTTATTTTATTTTAATTTTATTTTTTTACGTTTTTATTTCTTTTTTGTACACGACATCAACATCAGACAGCAACATCAAACAACATCAACCATACAAAACTATGCATCTTAAAAAAAAAAAAATTAAAAAAAAACCATTAAAAAAAATAAAAAAATAACGAAAACAACGGGAAAACACACTAAAGCATACAAACACACAGCCCATATTCAATACATTTCTAAACAAGAAGAGCAAACGCTCGATCGAGTCACTTTCGCAGTTCTGAATATTATATGAGGCATCAGATGGACAGGAAGAAATTGCTATTCACAACACAATGAGTCACGTTCACATAAAATTTGAGCCCGGTCACTTTTATAGTTTCCGAGAAAAGCCCAACGGTGTTGCCGAACAGAAAAGGCTAGTTATCTCCCTTGTTTTTCTGATAACGTTCGTAAAAGGCTACAGATGTAAATACTTTGATGTAAAGAATAATCCTACAAAGTTTCAATCACATCCGATGAACTTTGTCAAAGATATAAAATGTCTAATTTTTCCTTTGACGCTGACCTGTGACCTTGAAAAAGGTCAAAGGTCAACGAAACCATCGTTAAAGTGTAGAGGTCATTGGAGGTCACGACTATGAGCCCGATCGCTTTGATAGTTTCCGAGAAAAGTCCAACGTTAAGGTGGTGTCTACGGACGGCCGGCCGGCCGGCCGGCCGGACAGACTAACACTGACCGATTACATAGAGTCACTTTTTCTCAAGTGACTCAATTATATATATATTATGTAAACAGTCATTGTACACGGGAATTAGTCAGAATGTTGATTGTGTTAATATGTGTCCAGATGTAGGGATAGTCTAATTCAATCAAGCTTGACCAGATCTGAGAAAGACCGGCACGGTTGGCCTAGTGGTCAGTAAGGCGTCCGCCCCGTGATCGGGAGGTCGTGGGTTCGAACCCCGGCCGGGTCATACCTAAGACTTTAAAATTGGCAATCTAGTGGCTGCTCCGCCTGGCGTCTGGTATTATGGGGTTAGTGCTAGGACTGGTTGGTCCGGTGTCAGAATAATGTGACTGGGTAAGACATGAAGCCTGTGCTGCGACTTCTGTCTTGTGTGTGGCGCACGTTATATATATGTCAAAGCAGCACCGCCCTGATATGGCCCTTCGTGGTCGGCTGGGCGTTAAGCAAACAAACAAACAAACAAACAATCTGAGAAAGTAGTGAGTGAAACTGTACTCAAGAGAAGGATTGTGCCTTGACAGTTACTTTGGTTCCTTCTGGTGTAAATGATAGAATATACCATCACTACGGATCTGTTCAGACTTTTACGTGGGATGAGAACATCCTTCACTGATTGAGCACACATCGGAAACAAACCGAAGGCCACTTCTTGTGTGAAACGAGATTTTTGTGTGGTGCTAAATTAAATGTGCAGGTTTATATATGTGCGTGCGTGCGCGCGCGTGTCAGTGTGTGTGTGTGTGTGTGTGCATGCTCGCTTGTGTGACTCCCTGTCAGGGCTTGGCATAAGAATCTTTAGAAACACAGTTTGGTCAGTCTCAGGGAAACGGAAAAGAAAGATAACTGGTTCAGGATTTCAGGCAAGATAAAAGGGGGAGTTGTTGTTCTTACTGTCGTCGATGTTTTACATTTAACCTTCAGAACGACAAGGACGATAACTGCACAAGTCTTAGATGGAGATAAACATACGCGAGTTGTTCTTCGTTGACCTTTACTTTAATCAGTTAATGACATCAAGGTGCTTGCTTATTTTGTGGCATCGGCGATATTGACACCGATACGGTAATTAGCCTATTTTTTATTTAGGTCTGTCGGCGTCGCGGCTGCGTGGGTAGCTTTCGAACACGCAATATCACACCGGTGACACTGTGACGGTTCCCCTACGCTTTGTGTCCGGTGCCCTGACCCTTTGTGTTCGGTTCCCACTCGGTTCCCACACGCCAAAATTCGCGGACAAAACATCCATTTATGGTAGTATTACGCAATGTTGCTCTCTGAGAATGGTCTTGTTAGATCTGTGAGTGTTTACACTACATGCCTAGGTGCTGTTGGATTGAAGGTTTTTGATATTTTAGCCGTTATTAGGTAGAATGCCTTCCACTTTACTGCAAAACTGCATAATTCGTAGCATCGGCAAGAAATATCCTACCAAAAAATGCCTGCTTGGAACTGTCGTTGGTCCAGCAAAAAGTTCAACATGTCTGTAGCAGACAGCCCAAGTTTCAAGATTGTAGGGCCATCCAAACAGCCGTAATAATAAAAACAACAAAAGTAGTCAGTGAAATTGGCTGTGTTCGGTCCCCACACACTTTTGTGACGTAGGCGTGACGGTTCCCATAATTCATTGTGTCGGTCCCCACTTTCTGTGTCGGACCCCACTTTCGACCTAATTTCTCTGTGACGGACCCCACAACCAGCCTATTTTGTGTCGGTCCCCACACCTTCTTGGATTTATGACTTGCCGGTTACTTGTATCATTGTATTCATTGAATCTAATTGTCTCGGAGTTATTTTTCAGCAAAAACCGGCAAGGCAGCACCTTTTGTGATACCAAGTAAGTCAGATGACATCAGTATGTGTGTGTATGTGTGTGTGAGAGAGAGAGAGAGAGAGAGAGAGAGAGAGAGAGAGAGAGAGAGAGAGAGAGAGAGAGAGAGAGAGAGAGAGAGAGAGAGAGAGACTAACTTTATTAGTTTATGCCACAAATAATATATAACATTATTTATCTCTGGGACGGTTCCCAGTATACCAGCAAATTATGTGTTGATCCACCCACACCTTCTTGAACTGGCCTTCCCAATATCTACTCTTAGTCTTAAGGCCTTGGAGATAGGCAATTTGGCACATTTTTAAAATAATTGATCCACCTGTCGTATGTGAGATTCAGTTTTCAGAGCAAAATGCTGCCCAGGGACTTCTAGTGGTGATTGAAAAAAAAAAAGAGTACTTGCCTGTGTCAAGTATGTGTCTTTATCCACGCTTGTTGTAAGAGGCAACTTTTCCCAGCTCCTTGTGTTCATGACTGCTTTCTCTTAAAATTAATCCAAGCGGAGCGCGGGCGGAGCCCGCGCGTTGCGAGGTAGTTTTTTTTTTCATCTCCCAGCACTGAAAATTTTTTTGCCAAGTGGTGTCTGTCTGTGAACATTGTTCTAGAATTCATCTTTTAGCACAATATTAGCGACACTGTTTGGACAATTCTATTAAAATTAGGCGTACAAACTGATTTTGTTTCGGGGAATCCTCTCAGAGGATCAGAATTTTCATATAATATCATCGGAAGCTGTTACAACGGGAAAATGTGAAACTTTTGTCACTTTTTAACATGGAATTTCATCTTTGAGCGTTTCAAGCGGACTTTAATAAAATAGTTATTTGCGAATTAAGCAGCGGAAGACACTCACCGGTTCAACATGTGTATGGTCATTAAACCTCAAAACATTTCAGTAAGTGGTTTAGACAAACACCTCCGACATGTGAGGGTGACTGGTTTGTAGCTGAAGAGTTTTTTTTCTAAAGTGTGTTCTAAATACAAATGACGTACTGGTAATGATGTAATGAGTTGTTCTAATCTTGTTCTTGGAACTCTTGCTGTTCCAAGCTTGTTCTTAGCAAGTCTTGGTGACGAGAACAAAGACTATCAATGAAATCTTTAGAAATAACCTCTGACAACGACGACGATGACGACGACGACGACGATAACAACAACAACAACAAATGACATCGACGACGACGACGACAACAACAACAACAACAACAACAACAACAACAACAACAACAAAAACAACAACACGAGAACAACAACAATCACGACAACGAACATGACAACAACAACACCAACAACTACGACGACAACTACAACGACTGGGTTATGATGACATCACCAATGATTTAAAGGCCGTTAAAAAATCGTTAAATCCTATTTCTTCACTGATTCTTATGAAATGTTAAAGGTAGGTTTGTTGTCCCCAACTTATTTTCACTCCATACTTTTCCAGAAGAAAAACATAATTTTGGCAGTTAAAAACCGTTAAATTTTAATTCTTCATCGATATTTATGAAATTTTGTGGGTAGGTTCGTTGTCCCCAACTGATTTTCACTCTATACTTTTCCAGAAGAAAGACATAATTTTGGCAGTTAAAAAACGTTAAATTTCAATTCTTCACCTATCTTTATGAAATTTAGTGGGTGGGTCCGTTGTCCCAAACTGAATTTTAAGACATACTTTTCCAGACAAAAAACCTTATTTTTGGCAGTTAAAAACCGTTAAATCTCAATTCTTCATCGATATTTATGAAATTTTGTGGGTAGGTTCGTTGTCCCCAACTGATTTTCACTCCATACTTTTCCAGAAGAAAAACATAATTTTGGCAGTTAAAAACCGTTACATTTAAATTTTCACCTATCTTTATGAAATTTAGTGGGTGGGTCCGTTGTCCCAAACTGAATTTCAAGACAAACTATTCCAGTCAAAAAAACTTATTTTTGGCAGTTAAAAACCGTTAAGTCTCAATTCTACACCGATATTTATGACATTTTGTGGGTAGGTTTGTTGTCAGATTTGACATGATGGCAGAATTGAAAGTGTGAGATATCCTGATGTTTCACAATTTATGCTGCATAATTCAGCCCCATAGGCGCTTGAATTTTAGGTGGAGTTGGGTTTTTTTTCAGCCCAAACTAGTAACCCCCACATGGTTTTCATGTCCCTTTCTGAGAGACTTCAAGAAGTTTCAATTTGACGTCATGATTAGCCTGCCGCATTAGCAAGTATGAAAACACGTCATCGATGACACATTTTAAGACAGAGAGAGAGAGAGAGAGAGAGAGAGAGAGAGAGAGAGAGAGAATCATGTACACACAGATGGACGACTTCGCTTGGGGTATGTACTGCCCGGCAGTACACATCTACTTTATTACTTTATGACAGTCAGAATACAATGGAACAAGGCTACATAAACCCTGACAGCCTACGACAACGGCCCGACTAAGGCTCAACACCGCGCCAATAAATTCAGCATTGGGCCAATGTTGGGCCATGATTGCTCCGTTTTCGTAGGCTATCAGGGTCAAAGATACATATTGGTAAACTAGTAAAATACATGTTCAGCATCATCAGCAATACCACAAAAGGATTAAAACAAGAAATTCCTCCGATAGGAACTACACCCCCGTCAAAGGGAAATAACCTTCTCAGTTGGTGGCAGTGAGAATGGTTATTTCCCTTTGACCAACGGGGGTGTCCGTCTATACCAGGCCTTGTATAATTTTAATCCACCAATAACTCCCTAACCGTGTGTTTGACTGGTCCCAATTTTTGTAAGGACCGTCTCAGGAATGTATAGAACCTGTTCACCAAGTTTGGTGACGATCGGTCCGTTCATTCTTGAGATCTACTTGCGAACACAAACACATCGAGTGAAACCTATACACACCCCTATACCGGGGGTGTAAAAATCCTATTAGCTGTATGTCAGCGGCACAATGCAACCAGAACCAGCGTTTATGTGGAGTGATCGGGTACTGGTCACTACCGCGAGCGTCACTACCGCGAGTACCACTACCGCGTCTCACACTAAAGTTGTGTTTCCGTACCCGCGATAGCGTTTTTCCAGCGGTGCGACGAAAATCAAGCACATAGAAAATGACCAGGAGTGTTTCCACACGCGCGACGCGTTAGCGGCGCGACAAGCGGCAAGCGACGCGATTTTTTTGAAAGGGTCCTGGAGCGATTTTTTCGCGTTGTCGCGCGGCAACGCGGGAGTTTACAGATTTTACCGCATGTTTAAAACGCAAGTACGGAAACACGTCACGCGTTTGCGCGCGTTTTCTTTTGTCGCTGCCGCTGTCGCGGGTACGGAAACAGAACTTACCGCGAGTACGACACTACCGCGAGTACGACACTACCGCGAGTATAACACTACCGCGTGTCACACTACCGCGAGTATAACATTACCGCGTGTCATTTTATGACTTCCATGGCTGAAGGCAAAGGTTGAAATGTTTCCTTGAAATATAAAACAAAAAGGCCTGGTCTGTTCTCTGAACACTAATTCAATGTTTGTCATGCTAACCAAGAACTCAAAACGATCAGAACACACTATCAGAATACATATAGAATGGGTTGCTTCCAATCAAAGCCGTTAGAACACAAACTCACAAGAAGTAAGTTTGCATGCGTTCTCTCTACGGTTATGGTACTCGCGGTTGTGGTACGCGCGGTAGTGTGACACGCGGCAGTGTTATACTCGCGGTAGTGTCGTACTCGCGGTAGTGTGACACGCGGTAGTGTTACACGCGGTAGTGTCGTACTCGCCGTAGTGTGACACGCGGTAGTGACGCTCGCGGTAGTGTCGCATAACCGGAGTGATCTGGAAAGGTGTCAATCTCTCTCTCTCTCTCTCTCTCACTCTCTCTCTCTCTCTCTCTCTCTCTCTCTCTCTCTCTCTCTCTCTCTCACATACACACACACACACACACACACATACTGATGTCATCTGACTTACTTGGTATCACAAAAGGTGCTGCCTTGCCGGTTTTTGCTGAAAAATAACTCCGAGACAATTAGATTCAATGAATACAATGATACAAGTAACCGGCAAGTCATAAATCCAAGAAGGTGTGGGGACCGACACAAAATAGGCTGGTTGTGGGGTCCGTCACAGAGAAATTAGGTCGAAAGTGGGGTCCGACACAGAAAGTGGGGACCGACACAATGAATTATGGGAACCGTCACGCCTACGTCACAAAAGTGTGTGGGGACCGAACACAGCCAATTTCACTGACTACTTTTGTTGTTTTTATTATTACGGCTGTTTGGATGGCCCTACAATCTTGAAACTTGGGCTGTCTGCTACAGACATGTTGAACTTTTTGCTGGACCAACGACAGTTCCAAGCAGGCATTTTTTGGTAGGATATTTCTTGCCGATGCTACGAATTATGCAGTTTTGCAGTAAAGTGGAAGGCATTCTACCTAATAACGGCTAAAATATCAAAAACCTTCAATCCAACAGCACCTAGGCATGTAGTGTAAACACTCACAGATCTAACAAGACCATTCTCAGAGAGCAACATTGCGTAATACTACCATAAATGGATGTTTTGTCCGCGAATTTTGGCGTGTGGGAACCGAGTGGGAACCGAACACAAAGGGTCAGGGCACCGAACACAAAGCGTAGGGGAACCGTCACAGTGTCACCGGTGTGAATATGTGGGTGTTATTGCTGCATTCGTATCCGTCTACCGGAGTGCAAGCGCGCTCGTGTCAGTGTGTGTTTGCGTGTGACGTGCCTAGCGTGTTTGCGTGCGTGCGTGTGTTCATGCTTTTTGTGGGTGTGTATTACCTTTAATTTTTTTTAAAATATATATCATCTGCCACAGACGGGCACAAAATATGCAGCGCTTGTCAAAACATGTTGCAATGATCGCGCCTCCCACAAAAACAAAAAACAAAAAAACCGACAGCTTTTGAACACACACAGATACCATTCTGATCATCATCGCTCCACGGCTGTCGCCGAACTCATTATTTTGACCTGAGGTCAGGATGACACAGATACGTACATGCAGGTCGACAGGCAGAGAGCGAGGTTCACTCATGTGAGTGATCGCACACACACGCACGCACGCACGCACGGAAGCACAATATCCCACACAATGGTACGCACGCATCCACCACACACACACACACACACACACACACAAATCTTCGTTGCAAAACACATGGTCAGACATTTTTATGTCGTACATTTTCTACAAAGAGAAAACGACACTGCAAAAGCCTGCGGTAATATTTTTACCATTGCAAAAAATGGAGGCTATATTTGTTCGTGTTTTGTGGTGTTATGGACAAGCGAGAGAGCGCAGACTGCTTCCGTGTACTGAAAAAGAGACAAGTCCATAAAACGATGTGTAGTGTCAGATTTGAGGGCGGTTTGTCATTTCCCGGCCTTTAAACGAAGCACCCTTTTCATTGCGTAATACCGTTTTGGCAGTAAAGAGAAGTAGAGCAAACGCGCCAGTGAGGGATGGCTCCTATTGTTCTGTCTGTCGGTAGTTTTGTAACTTTTATATATATCATCTGCCACAGACGGGCACAGACGGCCTTGTGTTTATTGCGTGAGTTTGTTTGTTTGCACTGTTCTGGTTGAAATGTCATCCGTTTTTGTATCCTGCCTTAAGTTGCACGGAGCTTGAATCTCTGTCTCTCTGTCTGAGCCATGAATGTGGGTTTTGTGGTGTGTGTGTGTGTGTGTGTGTGTATGTTTGTGTGTTGTGTTGTGTTGTGTTGTGTGTGTGCGTGTGTGAGATTTCTTGCTTTCCTTGATCAGTTCATACGCATCACTCTCTGCTTCAGTCGCCCCCTTCTGTGCATCTGTGATCTCATGTACGTGTTTACACCATTGATTACCCTCTCTCTCTTAACCGTCATCCGGAGAATTCATTCCCACTCAACATCATTCTGCGTCAGTGCTTAGTGTTAGTAGGCACCAAGATGTTTTTGAAAAGACAATCACCTTGGTGACGAACGCAACTAAAGCAGTCACCCGACACTGGTTGTTTTCGAGTTATTCATGAATCATGTTCGCTGTGACATTTTAAGAAGCAGCCTTTGACTTTGATACTTACTGATGTTGTTGAGCTCCTCAAAACCTTGACCGCTCTCGAGTGACATAGAGAATACTAATAATAATACGAGAATATATAAGGCGAACATATCTCACCACAAGGCGACTCAAGGCGCACAATATATAGCGCGAACCACAATTGACTGTGCTCTCCGCGCTTTACATATTAATGTCTGCCGTGCGAGATGGATTTTTTTTGCACAATATATCACGCATTCACATCGGCCAGTAAATCTCAAGCCATTATGGCGAATATTTACTTGTCACGGCCTATTATTCCAAGTCACACGGGTATTTGGTGGACTTTTCAAAATTTGTATCTATGCCTATACATTTTTGCCAGGAAGGACCCTTTTGTCAATCGTGGGATCTTTAACGTGCACACCCCAATAGAGAATACTACATGGCTTGCTGTGTGATACCAGGTTTATACGATTTAAAAACCCCGAATTAAAATGCTACCGAAAGCGAGCTTTTTGATATTTGAATAAAAAACACCCACCAACAACGATTGTCAACCAACTATCACACAGCAAGCCATGCATTCTGTTTTTCTTACACTGTGTAGGGGAAGGGAGGGCAAGTCGACCCCCTCGGGTATGTCGTCCCCCCTCGATTTTGAGAACATGACACTGCAGGGGTGATTATCATCGATTTCATAAGCCCGAGTTACCCAACCTGAATCAGTTGAAGAATAAAAATGTCGAAAAAAACGGGCCCAGCAAAGCGGTAAGTCTTTGTCAATTTTGATGGTTTCCACTCTAAAATTGTTGCACGAAAAAAAACACAGTCAGTGGAGGGAGCCGCTGATTTGTAAAATGCACCAGATCTGCAA
The DNA here is from genome assembly GCF_037325665.1 of Littorina saxatilis. Lineage (NCBI taxonomy): Eukaryota > Metazoa > Mollusca > Gastropoda > Littorinimorpha > Littorinidae > Littorina > Littorina saxatilis. Next base: position 94,023,614 of record NC_090246.1, read on the forward strand.
AAAAGCTTTGGCTTTCATAACAACTAGTCGAAAGTTATAGATCTCAGGCTATCCCAGGAACAATGGTAAATAGCAATGTTCAGCGAGTACCATGATCGGGTAATTCGTCCCGCCCTAGTGGTAGGCCTATTAAACTATTTCACGTTCACGCAACCAGAAATGGGCGACACAAATCAATTAGAAGTCCAATTTGTAAATATATTTTCCCATTTGCTTCGCTTTGAACCAGAGCAACTAATAAGTATAGATGTTTGAACATCTATTCCTTCAAATACTCACCCTCCCTGCATAGCCAAGACGTCGATCGACTTCTGACGTAGGCCGACTCATTATGACGTCATTCTCACTTCCGATTAACAAAACTGACACAGAAAAGTTACTTCAGTCAATTTCATATGTCGAGGTGATGCTATTGGGTAATATGAACAACCTTTTCCACCTGGACGAATTACCCGCCCCCCATGGACGAGTTGCCCTCCATGGAGGGCAAGTCGTCCATGCTTCAGGATTTTTTTCTTTTATATTTTATTTAAAAACCGTGCCAGTTGGATCGTTCATATTCCACACAACGCTTATAGTGGGGCTCGTATGTTACAGAATCAATCAACAATTAATCACATCTTGTGACAAACATCATACTTGGTGATATTGTTCCTTATGATGTTTTTAATGATTTCAGATACAGAGCCACTTCAGAAATTGATTTTTTGTGTTTATGATAATGAATAAAAGGCTGCACCTACAGCAGACGATTTTCATACCAAAAGCCATCAGCAGTAAATATTTCCAACTCAGAAAATGTAAAATTCAATTGTTAACCATGCACCAGAAGTTGTCTGCAGATAATATATACATGAAATAAATATTATTATTGGTACTTTTGTGTTCTGTCATTTTGTTTTATATTTTTTAGAAAAGTATATATCCGCAGCATGAAAATTCAAGATGGCGGCCTCCGTAGAAATGCGTGTTTTGATTTGAGCGAAAACAACGTTTAGGAAGGTAAGTTTTCAAGATTACGCTTTCATTCACCAATTTCACGTCATTATAATCTTTATTTGTCCGGCCTCGGGTCTGTTTTTGATCACCTGAAGCGCTGGAATGCTGCACACTTTCAGATCTTGCTGTAACTGGATTGTCATCTAGATCTATCTGTTGATTGAATGAAAGGAAACCATGCTCGCCACCCACATGATTTTGGACAAGTTAAAAGAACTTTGAATAAAAGGCAAGGAGAACGAGATTGTTCAAGGCATGATAATTAGTCCTGCCTTTCATAAAAGACTTCCATAAGTCTCTAAAAGACCGAGGAGGGAGGGGTACTGACTTAGACTTAGAGTGAGTAGGCCACATGTACTAACTAGTAGGAGGGCCAGCTTGGGGAAAAAAACATTCCCTAGGTCTCTACGGTCTTGTGATCAAACTTTCAAAGATGATAGCTAAAACACAAAAGTATGCAATATGTGCTAATGAAATGAGAAATGAGTGGTTTTAAAAACAGTGGTACCTCTCTCTGAGTCTGAGTCTCAACACTGTTACAATTTTGGTTTGTTACTTTTTTTCTCTCAACCTTTTACTTATTTTAGGTTGACCTTGCATTGATGTGCATTTTCTTTTAACAGGATATATACAACTGAGGGTTACACCACACACCGGTTCCTGAGAACAAGAGTGCTGCGTGAATACATTATGAGCAATTCTGCTGGTGCCACACAAACGAGCTGATTTCACCATTACTATCAAGGTTGGTGTTAGGTAGCTCAACAGTTAGCATCTTTTTTTGATAATTAACTGGAACATGTGTGCACACATATGCGTAAGCTACCTCTATGAATTTGGTGGGTTTACCATACCATCACAAGGGTCAACATTCTGTAAGCGACTGTTAGAATTCTAGAGAATGTAGCGGCCAGCAAGATTTTGGAATCAGTTGGGTCACTGGAAAAAGTTTTTTGTATTGACCTTAAATAGTAAGAATTATACAAATAATTAAAATACAATTCTTGCATTTTATCTTTTGTGTGAAGGCTTTGGCTAACTCTCTGAGATAGTAAACATTATAATTTATTCAAATAAAATTGTTACTTTTCAGCTTTTGTGTGAAGGGTACCCCAGGTGGATTTTCTACACCATGGACACAGAGGAGGCCAGAAATCTAAGACAGTCTGCTTCTCATCCCAGCTGACATCCGTTTTTCTGCCTATGAAGTGTGCATCGCTATGGAAAAGGATTCAGCCATTTTTTGCTCACCACATTGCCAAAGCCATTGGCCTAGAGAAGTCACCCTGCCTGTCCATGTTTCACAGTTTTACAGACTGTGATACTGTGTTGTTCTTCAGTGGTATTCGGGGAACAGAAGGCTTGACAAGTATGGCATGCATTAGTAGACGTCACTCAATCTTTCCTCATGTTGTCTGCTCTTCTTTGATAGCTGAGTACTACTGACAGGTCAGTACAAGAGCTTTTTGTTGTACTTCTGCAGGACAAAACCAAACGTCTTGGGTGTGAACAGTGCTAGAAGGTACCTCTTCAGTCAAAAGCGCTGCCAAATTGACCAAAATACCCTTACAAGTAACGTGCTGCTGCAGGACATGAGTTTGAGAAGAGCCATCTACCAATTAGACTTCATCAGTAAATATACAATCAAGCAAACAACCCAACACCAATTGTGGGGCTGGCAGTCCAAGGCTGGAAAGTGGGAGTTATTTTGGACGAGCCTTCAAGAGGTATCCAGCATGTGCCGAGAACGCATGAAGTGTGGAAGTGCTGCACAACAAAACGCTGCAAATGCTGCAAAGAAGGACTGAAGAGCTCTGCTCTCTGCAGCTGTGCTTGCATGCCTGTGAAAATCAGCAATTAAACTGTGTAAAAATATTATTGCACCCATGTTCGTACCTCAACTCAAACATTCATTCCCGTGTCATTTTATTCAAACTATCTATGCCATTAATGGCACATTTTTAGATAAAAGAAAATTTAGTTACAGGGGTCACATGACCGCCGCCCAAATAAGGGTACCCTTGGCGTGACAAAGGGGATGTGACTACAACAAAAAGTCAAGAAAAATTCATGAGGCACAACTGGGAAACTGTTGCATACGAAGAGAAAGACAACTTGACTATCTATCCAGAACAGGATGAATACTTTTTAGTGTTATGCCATTATTCCTACTGATGTATGTGTTTATCTCATTAATAAGTTAGAGTTTTTGTATTGTTAATTGTGAGGGATACCCTACTAAAAGCCATGTATTTTAGCAATGACCAAGTTGATTGCTTCAAAACTTTCAGGAATGTATGTCTACATATGAGACGTAGTTCGAGTACTGTTTTGAATCTTCCAAAAAATGTTTTAATAACAGTCACAGGTTTTTTGACTTACATCAAAAAGATGTTTGACTTCGCATATATTATGATTGTTTCAAGTACTTTCACAGTTTACTTTGTGTATGGCCACTGGCGGAAATGTGCATGTCCTGTAAACGCATGAGAACGAAAGCAACGTTCAGACTTTGTTCTACCCACAGCAGTTATCGCTCAGTGCCTCTCAATATCACGCACGAAGGGGCATCGCTGTAGGACAGCAATCATCCAAAAGACGTTAATCAGGTTTACAGGACTAGCAAATTTACACTTATAGTCATAATGAAATGACACTGTGGCAGAATTTATATCAATCCTTTGTCTGTATGAGTGTATGCGTGCGAAGAAGAACAATTGATTTAATGTAAGCCGACAGGCATATGAATTGTAGTTCTGAAAGAATGCATTACATATGTAAATAAATGTTCTTTTTATAACGATACAAAAGTTGACCCAAAGTACGTCTTGTATATGATGCTGAAAGTTTAAAAGCAATCCACCAAGTCATTGCTGAAATGTAGTGCTTTCTGTTATGATACCCTTTCAAGTTTGACTTGGTGTTAGCTTTGAAGTTGATGTAGAAACCTCCGGTTTTTACCGCTCATGTGATCAAGAACAATGGCACACCACTATAGAAATATGGAAGATATGACAATAAAACACCTTGTTCTGAATAGATAATCAATTTGATGTTGCCAAGTTATGCCTATTATGCATTTTCGTTGACTTTTGAACTGATACCTTTCATTTTTATCAATTTGATTTTTGGGGGTACCCTTATTTAGGCGGTGGTCACATAACCCATGTAAATACAATCTTTTATATTAAGAGAGTTCCAGATAGCCAAGTTGTGTGCCCTTAATAGCATGGACAAATGGAATACAATAGCACAGGAATAAATGTTTTCGTTTTGGTACGAACATTTGTGCGACAGTTTCTTGCTGGCACAGGTTAGGTAAGCCAACGATTCTTTAAGCCTGCCACCCACCCCGTCCAACCAATCGCTGCACCATTGATCATGTATACATGTATTGTTATGTTTTAACAATTGTTTCTGTTAGTTTCTATTGCAAGAGAATGACTTGTAGCATCAAATACGCCTAAATACCTTTTTCACTGACGGCCATTTTTATATTTTTTTTAAACAACTGATTTTTAAATTTTTCTTGGTTGCTTTGTGTCAGGTTTTGTTAAGCACATAAAACCATACATTCATACCAAATTTGGTGTTTGTCACATGAAATGAAATATGCCTAACAAACCCGAACCATTTTTACTGGCGGCCATTTTGAATTTTGTTTGAAAACTACCGATTTTTTAATTTTTCGCGGTGGCTCTGTATCAGGTTTTGTTAAGCACATTAAACTATACATGTATGCCAAATTTGGTGTTTGTCACATGAAATGATTGATTTTGCAACGTACAAGCCCCACTATTACACGAAAGAGAACACACCAGGTTTTACAACAAAAACAATATTTTTTTTAAAAAGACGAGAGGTATAAGCTGCATTCGTTAGAGGGGTCGACTTGCCCTCCCTTCCCCTACTTAAGCGCCTTCTAGACAGCTCCGTCGCTTTCCTTGGTCTTCTTGAACCTCTCTTCGAAAGTGGCATATCTTCCGTCAAAAGCGAAAGAGAAAGCAAAACGACGCCATGGTAGGAATTATAACTTAGATTAGAATTTAGAATTTGAAATTGACTAGAAATCTTTTCCTTTATGTTTCCCTGCATCTTGTAACCCCCTTTTTGGCTCACGTAAGTGTAGCCTATGCGATGCTAACTTTTGTCTGTCTGTGCGTGCGTGCGTATGTATGTATGCATGTATGTCTGTGGTAGAAACTTTACATTTGAAGACGTCACAACATTTGAAGACGTCACATTATGACGTAAGAGGGTTAGACGTCACGCGAAGGAATTACTGAAAGTCTCGGTCATTGTTATTTTGAGCGGGCCGAGACTAGTTTTTTCTTCGAAATCGGCCATTCAGATCTAGATCTAGTGTCTCGCTTTCTTGCAGTGTCACCTATGCCGCTTACTGTGTGTGTGTGTGTGTGTGTGTGTGTGTGTGTGTGTGTGTGTGTGTGTGTGTGTATGTGTGACGAAGTGATTGAGTTTGTGTTACTGTTTGTCGATTTCTTACGTGAGCCTTGAAGGCTTCGCCTCTTGTTGGTTTTGTGCTGCTTTTACTTTTGCTTTCCTTTGTATTTGTTGTCCCGAAGAAGTCTCCATAGGCGAAAATTGGACTCTGTCCTTGTCTGACACGGCTGTCCTTGTGTTGGTGAGTACCGATTTGTTAACTTTTTAACTTAGAGAAAACAACAAAGAGTTTTGAGAATGAAGTTTGTCTCGGTGATTTTGTCATCCTGAGCAGTGGAAAATTACTTCTGGGGTTCAGAATAATGTGACTGGGTGAGACATGAAGCCTGTGCTGCGACTTCTGTCTTGTGTGTGGCGCACGTTAAATGTCAAAGCAGCACCGCCCTGATATCACCCTTCGTGGTGGACTGGGCGTTAAGCAAGCAAACAAACAAACAAACTTCTGGGGTCCCTGGCAGTCTGTAGTTTGACCCGACCTCATTTACATGATATACACACGTGTGAAGATATGGTTTAGTTATGACATGGTTGGTTTCCCTTACTTATGTAGAATAAAGTGCCGCTGCACACTCCTGAGAAACCAAAATGAGTCACGGTCGTATTTAACTGATTTATACTCATTGATAGCTTAAAGCCATATGTACTCGATGACTATACACGCTAATTGCTTTACCAACAGCTGGAGACATGCTAAATTAAGTTCCCTGCAAAATATTGTGGTCTAGGACCCCTTCAATGTTGAGATATGTTAATTTTCATTTTGATCTGGATCGTCCTATTTATAGATTTGCCAACAGAGGTAGCGTTGACGCAAGGGAAATAACTCCGCGTCTTTGTTTACATCCAAAGTTTTTGAGACTCTAAAACAAGCTGTAATGCATGTATATGGTCCGCGCATGGCGACATATCGTCATTACATGGTCTTATGGTGCGTTTGACATCGATTATGGGCAAACTACACTTTGTAAACACGGGAGCGCGTACATATGCCTTTAAGGCGATGTGAGGTACTAAAATTAAACTTGGAGAATACACGGAATAACCTAGTTTTCTGGGTAGTTATTGAAGTGACTTATACAAATGAATGAACAAATTGTGAAAATGAATGGCCACAGATTCCTGTTGCTATGGAAACAGCCACCATATTGGATTTTTAGAAAACGGTTTTACAGTGACATCATGCATAAGAAATGCATGATATTTGACACAAAGATACACAAGACTTTTATCTACAATCATGTAGATCGATTTTTTGACAAAAGACTATAATGATTTATAATAATTTTTGTAATAAGGATTAATGAATTTTTAACCGCGTATTCATGAATCCTTACTTCAACAAGAGGCGAAGCCTTCAAGGCTCACGTAAGAAATCGACAAACAGTAACACAAACTCAATCACTCCGTCACACACACACACACACACACACACACACACACACACACACACACACACACACACACACACACACACACACACACACACACACACACACACACAGAAAGAGCATAGGTGAAACTGTGCAAGAAAGCGAGACACTAGATCTAGATCTGTCTGTCTGCATGTTGCCTACTTACATGGACACGACTGCCAAATAGTCTCGGCCCGCTCAAAATAACAATCACCGAGACTTTCAGTAATTCCATCGCGTGACGTCTAACCCTCGTACGTCATAATGTGACGTCAATGTAATATGACGTCTTCAAATGTTAAAGTTTCTACCACAGACATACATACATACATACATACATACATACGCACGCACGCACGCACAGACAGACAAAAGTTAGCATCGCATAGGCTACACTTCGTGAGCCAAAAATGAGTATAAATTCAACTGTAGTCTTTTGTCACAAAATCGTTCTACATGATTGTAGATAAAAGTCTTGTGTATCTTTGTGCCAAATATTAAGCATTTCTAATGTATAATGTTGCTGTAAAACCGTTTCCTAGAAATCCAATATGGCGCTGTTTATGCCAGTTTCCATAGTGACGGCAATCTATGTCCTTTAGTTTTCGCAAAGTTTTCATTTTTTTTTATAAGTCACTGTTGAAGGATGAAAGAAAATATATTGTGAGTGGACGGATGCATGTTATTCAATAAAAGCCCCACAATGATGTGGTTGGCAAAAAACAAAACAAAAAACAAAACAAAAAACAAGTCACTTCAAGTTCAATAACTACGCAGAAAACTAAGTTACTCCATGTATTTTTCAAGTTTTATTTTGGTCATTTTAGTGCCGCTCATTGCCTTAATTAAAGGTATCTATAATGTTCACCGACACAAAAAACAATAGGTCAGTTTGACCTGGATGAAAACAAATATATATTGGTCAACATGTCCCGGCTGCAAAAGATATAGTTGTGTCAGAAGACATCCTACGTGTCAAAGTTGTCGGAAAATTGGACCAGTGTAACGATGTCAGCTTTCTGCCTCTGTCACCTTTCTGACTCGATATATATACTCGAGACTGAAATGTTGTTTCCTGGTCAAATCAAAGAAGTGACATTATTTAAGGGCGAAAAGCATGTCAGTTTCTTTCATGTAAAGAACAATGATTCAGATAGAAAATAAAAGAATGCGTGTAAATGGCCGAAGACTGAGGCCTTGGAACAACAATGTCTATAATGTACCTTTCCTTGCAGACCCTCTTGCGAAATACCAGAGATCTACCTGTCCAGGCATGTGGTACACATACGTAAGACCGTCCATCTTCATTGACGTATATATATATAATAAACACCTACTACCTGGTTATATTCTTTGCAGAGCGGGACTTTTGACGAATAAATGTTTTTATGAACACCAGTGAAAATCTGTGAAATTCGTTAATTAAAATAAGTTCTCACAATGCACACGATGTAGTCTGATGATGATTTTTGGTATTTGTTCAAGTGGAGGGATTTTCTTATCTGATATAAAAGCCTGGATGATCGAACTATTTTCAAGCGAAGAACCTTGCCTTTAAGCGAGAGAGTATACATGTCCGTAGAAGTAGTAGCGGTAACACCAGCAAGGGTACCAAGACAAAGAGATTGAATAGCTATGTGTAATGAAAATAGATGCGATATAATCAAAACGAATGATTGTACTTAAGGCCTCTTGACAGCTTTCAGACACACATTTCAGACTGATTATTGGGTCAGTCGGTGCAGCACAGGGTTTATGAAATGAAATTAACTGGCTGTGCGCGCGCGTGTGTGTGTGTGTGTGTGTGTGTGTGTGTGTGTGTGTGTGTGTGTGTGTGTGTGTGTGTGTGTGTGTGTGTGTAACTCGTGTGTGTGTGTGTGTGTGTGTGTGTAACGCGCGCGCGCGCGCGTGTGTGTGTGTGTGTGTGTGTGTGTGTGTGTGTGTGTTTGTGTGTCTGTGTGTGTGTCTGTGTGTGAGTATGTATATGAGTGCATGCCTGTGTGCGACATTAGTTTGCTTTGTGTTGTGATGTTCAAGTTTTGTACTGACCCAAATAACAACAGTTAATCGTTTTGTTTATCTGCTGAGTGTTCTATTCAGTTTATTGAAATACTAAAGTGACGACAAACAGTGTATTATTGATTAAGACTGAGACGGTTTGTTCATAAATGTCATCATGGGCAGGTCGCCTAAGGGCAAAACCAATGGTCTCCTCTTTGCTGTTTTGCTTTGCTCTGGTTAATGTGACCTTCAACAAAATCTAGACCATAACTATTGATAACATACGTCATTCAAATATCAAACGGCTGCTGATCTTGTTTATGCGATACTGCAGAGGAAAGGAAAAAAACAAGAGATAGAGTAATCTTGATTTTGCGTCTCTTTGAGCAAGAGCTTCACAGAACCCGACCAGCATGTCATGTTTTAATTAACGTCGATTTTTCCAGCTAGAAAAACCAAGCACCGAGAAGATATCTTATGGTGAACAAGGACTGGGTGGCCGAGTGGTAACGCACTTGCGCTCGGAAGCGAGAGGTTGCGAGTTCGACCCTGGGTCAAGGCGTTAGCAATTTTCTCCCCCCTTTCCTAACCTAGGTGGTGGGTTCAAGTGCTAGTCTTTCGGATGAGACGAAAACCCGAGGTCCCTTCGTGTACACTACATTGGGGTGTGCACGTTAAAGATCCCACGATTGACAAAAGGGTCTTTCCTGGCAAAATTGTATAGGCATAGATAAAAAAATGTCCACCAAAATACCCGTGTGACTTGGAATAATAGGCCGTGAAAAGTAGGATATGCGCCGAAATGGCTGCGATCTGCTGGTCGATGTGAGTGCGTGATGTATTGTGTAAAAAATTCCATCTCACACGGCATAAATAGATCCCTGCGCCTTGAGTCCGAGTCTGGAGATACGCGCGCGATATGACTTCATATAATAATAACAACAATTTTGTTTTTGTTTATTCCATTTCTTTCTTATCAAATTGCTTTTTCTGCCTGTGGTTGCGAAGATACGGAAGGCTCGAAAGGTCACAGTTATTGTGAAATAAGGTTTCATTGTCTGGTTTTCTGTTTTATCATTTTGTTATTGTTGTTCCGCCTCTGATTTGTTTTCGTTCATTCAAACCATCGGTGTAAGCACGTTCAATACTGGCTATTCTGCTTTTAAACAACTACTTATGTTTGTTTTTTCAAACATATTTGTCCCTTTTTATTTCATTTCATTTACTCTATTATCACAATGCTGGGAACCGCCCTGATATGGCCCTTCGTGGTCGGCAGGGCGTTAAGCAAACAAACAAACAAACAAACAATGCTGGGAAATTCGGGTCGCTTCCTCCAAGTGGAAAGCTAGCAGCAACAAGAGTGGCGCTACCCAGGTGTGTGCATGTTTAGGTGTAATCAGCCACCTGCACTTATGGCACAATGACCGAGGTCTTTTACGTGCCACCGTGATGACACGGGGGTGGGACATGGATACCCGATCCCCCCCGTTAACACCAGACAAGCGGAAACCCACGGGAAAAGCTTTGCGAGGCTTTTCTTTTCATCACTATCACAGTATCAGTGGAAGGCACAGTTCATCTTTTGAAACCGGTGTAGGATCCGGTCCGGTCCCCCCTCTGAAGTAGTCCCCCGGGGGACCAATTCGTGGCAAAAACTGCTCTATAATGGTCCCCCCTTAGACATCCAGCCTCGTTTTTCTTAGGCATTCAAGCCATTTTCAATCTATATCTTCGTCCGGTATTATGTAGTGCACAGACAGCAATCTCTTTGTTTGACTATAGTTTGCAGAAAATAAAATAGATCTGATTTATAATGCCGTTCAACAGAAAAATCACATGAAATAAAATGAATAATAAATAAATACTGATAAGAAGAAATGAAACCAGTCTCTGATTCTTTTGCTTTCTTTTCTCTGAAATTGCTGGTAACATTACTAACATTGTAACAAGAAAAACGAGGCTGGATGTCTAAGGGGGGACCATTATAGAGCAGTTTTTGCCACGAATTGGTCCCCCGGGGGACTACTTCAGAGGGGGGACCGGACCGGATCCTACACCGGTTTTGCTCGCATTCTCAGGATGTGCCCATCAGGCGTTGACATGGGATTAGACCAGCCCTCCACGTGGACTCATACCAATAATCAACATCCCGACTGCTTCCGGTGCGGAGTGGGACATTTTGTCATGAATGAATTTCACAGATTGATACACAATGCGTAATGTCAGTTAGAAAATTGTGACCCTCCACGACGGAATGAGTCGCATGTCACCTTTGCATGATTTTCATATTTTTACATTTTCCTACAGAGTTTTTAATGCTCTATCCAGTGGTGAAAACCGTTTTTAGAAAAGAGCGAAAACTGTTTGAGTTATAAGCCTGTGACTTAGGTTATCCTCACACTGTTACCAGACACTCCCCGGACTTTTATTAAGTCTAGCGCAGAACCGCACGAGATGACATGCGACTCATTTCGTGGTGGAGGGTCACAATTAGTTAATAAAACACACAAATCCACACTGTCTAGAAAGCACCCTTGTTAATTTTGGGTATATAATAATGATGTCTAAGCGGACGGAGGATCTTATCCCATGTGGCATGTAAAAGCCTGGCAAGACCTGAGATGGTCAGCCGAATCGTTTACACGGTAAGGAAAGAGGTCTGTGTATGATCATAGACCAAATAGCCAAATGGTCTATGGTATATATGATACAAGATTTACAGCGACAAGTGCATGCATGGCCACTGAATCAAGGACTTGACATTGAAACCTGCAATCCTTTTTCTTTACGTGCACTGTCATCGCAAACGCCTGATTATCTCCGATAAGACACATGCAGGCCTTGTCAGCTGGGGTAGTTTTTTTTTCTGGCAGAAAACTGCTGACAGACACATTTAGTTCTATGTCCTGATGTGCTTTGACATGCTCAGAAGCATGACAAAGACGTAATGATTATTTCAAGGACCAGCGGACTAAACAGTATTTTCTAAATATGTGCTAAGAGGGGCAAAAATTGTGTTGGGGCAGGTGTACTGTGCATGTTATTTGTAGCAGAGTATCCTTGAATGTGATGGGGTGGGTTTTTTTCGAAGACATTTTCGCCACACGAAGAATGTGAATTTGTGTAGAGGTGAAGATGGTGTGTATGACTATGACACACGTGCAATACTACCAATACAGAGAGCCTAGAGTGTCAAGGAGCTTGATATGTACATTAAGAATATCATGAGCTCCCAAAACGAGAGAGAGAGAGAGAGAGAGAGAGAGAGAGAGAGAGAGAGAGAGAGAGAGAGAGCGAGCGAGCGAGCGAGAGAGAGAGAGAGCGAGAGAGAGAGAGAGAGAGAGAGAGAGAGAGAGAGAGAGAGAGAGAGAAAGACAGAACAGAAAGAGAGAGAAAGAGAGAGAGAGAGGTGTGAGAGAGAGAGAGAGAGAGAGAGAGAGAGAGATGATGATGATGATGATGGAACTTTATTTTTCAAGGATAGAGGTTTAAGGCGACGCCTTTTCTTACAACCGGTCCTTACTTCTAATACAAATATCTAATAAATGATAAACAAGTAAAGCAACATGACAAATAAACAAAGTAAACGAACGAACCAGCAAACAATCGACAAGTAAGCAAACAAGCAAATAAACATAAACAATAAAATGGCAAAGTAAGCAACATACAAATCGAAAGCGAAACATGCAACATGTTAACACATGTAAAGTGATCGACGGTAAATTTTACACGATACCAACGTTTACACTAATGCTAATAATGATTATATGGTGTAAATGATAATGATGATGATGATGATGATGATGATGATGATGATGATGATGAAGTGATGATGGAAAATCGCAACATAAATTCCACATAATACATATAATAAAGAACATATTTGTGTAATTCATAAAGCTTTGCCAATTGTTGACAGCTACTTGCACGTGTTAATTAACTTTTTCACGACATAGCACCATAAAATCAAATGCATACTATGCAAGTAATTATAAATACAAACTGGTAGCAATCGAACATGATTGTAGAAATAGTGTAACAAAAATATGTTCAGAATATACAATGCACAGCATATCTTTGACGTAATACTAAGTGTGGTAAGTCAAAAGGCGTTAAACTACTTAGACATTAAGTGGTTTTTAACACATTTTTTAAAACGTTTTAATGACTTTAAGTGCTTAAAGGATGATGGAAGTGAATTCCAGGGAGAGAGAGAGAGACAGGCAGACAGACAGACAGAGACGGAGAGTATGATAGAGACTGAGACAGACAGAGAGGCAGACAGAAAGCGACAGAGAGGGAGGTACTTACGTGTGCAGGATATCATACCCAACAGCGTTTACACGTTCTTCCTCTGCAAAGCAACGTAGGAAAGTAACATTAATTTGACACAACCACAACGGACAAGTTCTAACATATATCTCTCCCCATATTAATAGTTTTTTTCCCATTCTAATCCACTGCCTTGTTCACAATTTAGGAAATGATTTCAACTTCGATCTAAAAAGTTAAGGCTGTACGGTGTACCAAAAAGCCGCAACCACTTTTTTTGTGGGGGGGGGGGGGGGGGGGGGGGAGAGGGAGGGGGAGCACAAACTTGAATACTGTTTCAACAAGGGTTGACCATGACGGGTCAACACGCCGCCATGTGGTGAAACGGGGTGGGACATGGATACAGTCAAACAGTTGACCCGTGTCCGTCCCTGGCCGGATTCCAAACCGCCCGCGACCTTAAGTCACGCAAAACTGTTTCAAACCATATTCAGAGAGAGAGAGAGCGTTTGAGAGAGAGAGAGAGAGAGAGAGAGAGAGAGAGAGAGAGAGAGAGAGAGAGAGAGAGAGAGAGAGAGAGAGAGAGAAGAGAGACAGAGACAGAGAGAGAGAGAGAGCGAGAGAGAGAGAGAGAACGCAGGAACGCAGGAACGCAGGAACGCAGGAACGCAGGAAATTTAATGCGAGGCCACCGGCATATGCGCATGGGGGTTTACAAAAGACACAGGAAAAAATAGGAATAAAAATCAACAACAAAATTTCATGGTTGTACAGAAACAAAAAAATATATATCGTGGCACGAAAATTTTACAAATTTTGTCTCAAAGTATCAGTCATAGCAACAATTGCCTGTTTGAAATTTCTTCATCACGTGTTTTCATGGCATAATAACAATACATGGCTACAGCTCTATTAATGTATATACTCTCATTTTGTAGCAGAAAAATCAAGGGTGGTACATGTACATTGTCAGTGAAATATTTCAAAATATATTTTACACGTAGATCCTGGTATTTTGGGCAATGTAGCAGAAAATGTATTTCGTTTTCCACAGCAGGACAAAACGGGCACGTGTTTGGTACAGCACTATAGCGTTTGTTTCCATTCAGGTCAATAATACCTAGGCGTAGTTTGACAAAAATGTTTCTAAATTTAGTAAGTGTGATATCTGTTAGGTATTTTTCCGGCTGCAATAAAGACTTGAACGAACTATACGTTGAAAATCTATCACTTTCCATTATCTTACCAAACCATTCCTGCTTATAGCAGTCAATCAAACGCTGTCTAAACGCACGCAAAAAGGCTTTTTCGTGGACAACACCACCATTCAGCCATACAAAGGAAAACCCACACATATCCAAACAACGCTTTACCGAGCAAGCCCAATTTTGCAAATCAACCTCATTTCCGGGTAACCTTGAAAATCTTTTTTTATCCATCTCGTACGCTTGTCTAGGTAATCTAACCAAAAACATGTTCTGCAGCAGTACCTGATAACACTGACAGTGCTGTCAATGAATAAAGGGAAACGACCGAGTTCTCCATATGCCATCGCGTTTGGAGTTCTTGGTAAAACATTCAAAAATCTTTTACAAGCAAACAAATGCGGAGATTCAACAGAACGAAAGCGTGTGATACCCCATATTTCAGAGGCGTACAAAAGCATAGGTTTTACTAGCGCATCAAACAATTTAAAAAATACACTAACATCCATGCTACCTAAGCTCCACATTGTTTTCATGATTTCTACCACTTTTCCCTTGGCTCTGCCTGCAAATTCTTCTAAAGCAATGTCAAATGATAATTTTGTTGTCAATGTGACACCCAAATATTTATAACTGTTTACAACATCCATAGGTTTACCTTGATAAAACCATTTTTCTGCCTTAGATAGATGACCGCCTTTCCGAAACACCATTACTTTTGTTTTCTTTAAATTTACACTGAGGCCAAGGGCAGAGGAGGCTTGTTCAAGATTGTTCAATTGGTTTTGTAGTCCAGCAGGTGTTGTAGAAATCAAACAAATATCGTCAGCAAAAAGAAGCAAAAAAATTTCTTGTAATCCAGGCAAAAACTGAACACCATGCCTTCCATTTGAGGTTACTATATCGGCTACTTCAGTAATTAACAGGGAAAAAATCAGGGGAGACAACATGCAGCCTTGTTTCACCCCGGCAGGGCAATCAAAAAAGTCAGACACTTCAGGGCCCCATCTTACACATGACTGGACAGAATCATAAATCCCTCATACGGAGCATTTTCGTCGAAGTTTTTATTTTTTGAAGAACGACCCACAAACTATCCCTGTCTACAGAATCGAAAGCTTTCAAATAATCAATAAAAGCAACGTACAGTTTACTTCTCTTTTGTCCATACAGACATTTCTTAATCATAGTCACAAGTGTAAAAAGATGATCAATAGTTGAATAGTTTTTTCGAAAACCAGCTTGTTCTTCACATATCTTGTGTTCACTCTCTGCCCATTTATACAGACGCCTATTTAGGATAGAAGTAAAAACTTTACTAATGGTACTCAGGAGGGAAATGCCCCTATAATTTCCAGGATTATTTACATCACCCTTTTTCAGTAACGGAACTATCACGGACTGACTCCATTGTTTAGGGAACACACCAGTGTCATAAACACGGTTAAAGAACTTAGTGAGAAAAGGGGCAACAATATCCTCAGCTGCTTTTAGAAATTCTGCTGGTATTTCATCGATACCAGAAGCTTTCCCTGCTTTTAATTTTCGAATGGCTTGTTTTACCTCAGCTAACGAAATTTGTTCATCCAATTCATAAATATGTACATCTTCCTCGCTTTCTTCATTTATTACATTTTCGTTTTGTTCAGGCGTTGAGGCTGTGTGCTGTCCCAAAATGTTTTCAAAGTGATCTTTCCAGACATCGATATTTATAGTAGCACGGTTTCTCTCCCTTGGGCGAGACCGCTTTACCGTTGACCAGAACATGGAAGGATTTTTTCTGTTTTCTAGTAAAGAATCTTGTACTGATTTTCTATATGCTTTCTTTTTCTCTTTTATCATATTTTGATATTCAGATCTTTTTTGCAAATACTGTAGTTTATCCTCAACCTTTCTAGTGCGAGAGTACCGACTAAGTAGTCTATTAACTTCACGTTTTCCCTCCCTACACTCTGTGTCAAACCATCGGCTCGTACGACGCTGACGGCCTCCAAAAAACACCGTGCGTCGCATGCACCGACCCGCTTCTAAAAGCGTGTTTACAAACATTGTCAAGGCAGCGTCAGAGTTATCATCAATACATGCAGCAGCGTCATCGATGGCAGTTTGACCTTCACGTGAAGAAAGAAAATCTAAAAATACACTAGCTTTGGAGGAATCCCAAGTCAGTTTCTCTGAACTAGTCTTATTCTCACTGTCTACATCAGCGTCAATTTTTAGGGCAGCACACACATCTAGCCGAACAGGCATATGATGAGACTCAATGCGGTTGACAACAGAAAACATATTTACATATTCAACAAAATCAACTGAAGACAAAAAGTGATCAATAGTACTATTTCCTCTTTCAGACACAAAAGTGAATTTATCATCGAAACCTGGTTGTACTAATCCATGCAGAGGTACAAGGTGAAACATGCAGCAAAACTGAATCAGTATTTTACCAAAGTTATTTGTCAAAACATCTTGTGATTTTCTTTCAAAAACATTACCATCCTCATCATCATCTTCTTCATCAACACATTCAAGACACCAATCCCCTATTCGGGCGTTCAAATCACCTCCAAGTAAATAGTACACATCCCTGCCAGCTTCCATTAAAGACAGAATAAACTGTTCTAGCATTTCTAGAGTACAATCATAATCTTTTTTATCATAGTACACACTGCCCACTGGATGATTATACAGACCAATAAACATCATGTCTTTCTCACAACCAAACAATTCTTTTGAAAGTTTTACGCACAAAACATTTTCACTCTTGGTATCAATAGTCTCAACAAAATCCGACAGACATTTACGAATCAACATAACAGTTCCACCAGAAACATGGCCCATCTTGGTCAGTTTCACACCTGGTGAATGAAGAACAATGAAATCACTAAAATATGTACTGAAGTCAAAGCTTGGCAAAGTAAAGGTTTCAGACAAAAAGCAAACATCAAAAGAAGTTATGTAATCAACAAAATCAGGGTCAGTTAGCTTGGCAATCAACCCATTTATATTCCAACAAAGAAATGAAAAAGAAGTATTCAATTTGTCCTTATTTGCTGTTGCAACATTATTTACATCAGGTGTGTTTTTGTCATGTGCTTGTGTGTCTTGTTTGTTTGCATTGTCATAGCCTTGGCCACGCCCCTATTTGCTGTTTCCTGCACGGGTGGGAGTTCCACGCACGTTGCGAATGTAGGCCGAGTACCCACCACCTCCACTATCGCCACCCAATGTCATGTCTTTGTGGCCCTGCCGATTGGCTGAGCGGGTCACACGCTTATCTCTGGCGTCACTCTGCCCGGAATTCCGACCGGAATTTTCTTCAGTGTGAGTGTCACTGACGTCACGCTCTATTTCTACTTCGCTGGTTGGTTGACGCTGCTCGTGATCAGGGGGCGTCTCCGAGTCGGTGTTTGTCGACAAACCGGGGCCACCCGGCCGGCGGTTGTTAGCACGGCGATCATCGTTGTTTCTGGGGTTGTCATGGAAGCGTAGCTTGCCGTTTGTGTAGTAGGCCGTCTTCCCCTCCTCCCTCAGCTGTTTCAGCTTCTGGGTCTGCCGTCTGGTGAGATCTTGGGCCGCTCTCAGGTTGTCGTGCTCCATGTCGCTTCGTGCCTCACGGTCTTTCATGAGACGCATCGCATCGCCCCAACGTTGGAACTTGGCAATGATAGGGCGGGGGTTGGGATTCTTGGGGTTGGGTTTGCCGAGGCGATGCGCTCGCTCGATGACGTCAGGCTCCCACTGCTTCTGAGGAATGTAGGTGTCAAGAACGTTTTTCACTGCAACAACACAGTCAGCATCGGTGTCGCCAACTTCTTCTGGTATTCCGAAAAACTTGACGTTGTTGCGACGGGAAAACCCCTCCAGCCTGTCAACCTCTGCCTCGAGGCTAGTCACCACACGATACAGATCGTCTTGTTGTGAGGAGAGGTTGGAGATCGACTGTTCGTTCTTCTTGAGGGACTTTTTCATTGTCTCTTGCTCATCCCCAAATTTCTTCATCAATGTCTCTTGTTTTCTAAGCATGTCTTCTTGTCGTTTGAGAATGTCCGCCTGTGTTTGCATGGTTGCCAGAATGACATCCAGTTTATGCTGCAACGACTGCTCTAAGTGTTTGATGCTATCTGCCACTGCAGTTGACTCCGCACCACCACCACTACTTTCGCTACTGCCACTGACAGCAGGCCCAGGGTTTTCCTCTACGTCATTGCTCAATCTCAAGCGTCGTATCGCGAAGGCAATCACTGCCAGGCACAAAGATGGCGCGTGCTGCGCGTGCTGCGCGTGCGGAAAGGTCACCGCCATCGGTGACAGGTGTACAAGGTCATCACTTGGCACTGACAAATGGCCAGTCACTGTTGACGAATTATAAGTCACAGTTCCCAGGGGTGGGAATGGCGCACTAAAAGCACTTTCCGCAACATCTTTGAAGCAGCACACGATGTTCGCAAGAAAAACAAGGCATCCCCAAGTAATGCACACGTCGCTGACTCTGATTTCAGAGCTGTCACCATACACGGGCTGAGCACAAAGCCGGTTCAAGAGATGTTTTGCCACACTAGCCAGATGAAAACGACCAATACTGGCCCTCCAAAGTCCTACCTCGATCATTTTCAGTAGATTTCTGCACACAATCACTTTAGACTTTCACTTGTATAGTTCTGGAGACTCAAACTTTGATATAGCCACTTTGAACTTGAAAAATATCCATCTTGTCTGCACTGTGAAAATGTTTCCCTCCTGCGCCATTCGTGGTCGACCTTGACCCCCGAGAGAGAGAGAGAGAGAGAGAGAGAGAGAGAGAGAGAGAGAGAGAGAGAGAGAGAGTAGTCACCGACAGAGAGAGAGAGAGAGTAGTCACCGACAGAGAGGGGAAGCTAAGAGAACAGAGACAGACAGACAAGGAATAAGACGAAATTGTTTTTATATCGATTTCAGAAATTTAATTTTAATCATAATTTTTATATTTTTTAATTTTAAGAGCTTGTTTTTAATCCGAATATAACATACTAGAATGAATACCCGCTTCGCCGGGTAGCCGGCTTCGCCGGAAAGAAGTACTTAGAGCCGTACGCCGGCTTCGCCGGGTCCGAACAATGGACCCGCCAAGCTTAGATTCGTGGAATGGGAACAGCACGAAAATGATTCAGTGGCCATAATGCCATTCCTGACCATATCGAGTCCCATCCTTGTCGACGAATGTAACCGTGTTAATCACCTTTGGAGGCGAACTCCACTCAAACAGGACTGAGCAAGTTATGGCTTCTCAAAGGAAGGCCAGTACATAAAATTACGTTAAAATTAATATTAAAAGTCCTACGGTTTTGAGCCATTAAGGACTTGAGTGTTTCACATAAAATTACACAAAAGCCGCCAGACCACATCACAAACAGAACTGAACAATGCACAGGTGTTGCTTACATAGAGACACACACACTCACACACACACACACAAAAACACAGAGAAGCCGTATCTATAGAGAGATAGATGACAGTGTATTTTTCGCGTGGCTATAAATTGATTCGACCTTTGCACTTTTACAGTGAGGATAATTTACGGGTCCAATTTACGTTCTGTACACTGCGTTGACCTTCTAAAAATAGTAACAGTAACAGAACGCCGGGAATATGCGAAGACGCTCAGCGCAGTGGACAGCGCAGTGTAGTAACTTACAACTGAACGGGAAAGCCACACGAAGGAAGGGAGATAAACGCCAAACACTGGAGAAGATAAGGAAGAGTTACTTATAATGGTGAAATGAACACAAAAACAAAAATCTGTTCAGCGCTGCGCGCTGAGAGCACGTGTTGAAATATCTCATCGATGATATTGTGTCCGGGGTGTAGCTGAATACGGTGTCCAAATTTGAAAAAGATCCACCGAGAACTTTGGCGTTGTGATGTGGTGTAGCGGCTATGGTGTGTCGGTATGGGGGCCCGGGTAGCTGAGGTGGAACCAAAATAGCTGAGGTGGAACCAAAATCGGTTCAGCGCTGCGCGCTGAGAGCACGTGTTGAAATATCTCATCGATGAGGTTGTGTCCGGGGTCTCTCTGAATAAGCCCACCAAATTTGAAGCAGATCCATCGAGAACTTTGGGCGTGCATGGCGAATACACAAATACACAAACACACAGATACACAAACACACAGACAGACACAAGTCGTATATATATATAGATGTACTAGAATGAATACCCGCTTCGCCGGGTAGCCGGCTTCGCCGGGAAGAAGTACTTAGAGCCGTACGCCGGCTTCGCCGGGTCCGAACAATGGACCCGCCAAGCTTAGGTCCCTCCCAGATTCGTGGAATGGGAACAGCACGAAAATGATTCAGTGGCCATAATGCCATTCCTGACCATATCGAGTCCCATCCTTGTCGACGAATGTAACCGTGTTAATCACCTTTGGAGGCGAACTCCACTCAAACAGGACTGAGCAAGTTATGGCTTCTCAAAGGAAGGCCAGTACATAAAATTACACAAAAGCCGCCAGACCACATCACAAACAGAACTGAACAATGCACAGGTGTTGCTCACATAGAGACACACACACTCACACACACACACACACAAAAACACAGAGAAGCCGTATCTATAGAGAGATAGATGACAGTGTATTTTTCGCGTGGCTATAAATTGATTCGACCTTTGCACTTTTACAGTGAGGATAATTTACGGGTCCAATTTACGTTCTGTACACTGCGTTGACCTTCTAAAAATAGTAACAGTAACAGAACGCCGGGAATATCCGAAGACGCTCCACTCACACTATAGTGCACAATTACGAAGGAAGGGAGGTAAACGCTGAAAACCTGGAGAATATGAGAAGATAAGGAAGAGTTACTTATAATGGTGAAATGAACACAAAAACCAAAATCGATTCAGCGCTGCGCGCTGAGAGCACGTGTTGAAATATCTCATCGATGATATTGTGTCCGGGGTGTAGCTGAATACGGTGTCCAAATTTGAAAAAGATCCACCGAGAACTTTGGCGTTGTGATGTGGTGTAGCGGCTATGGTGTGTCGGTATGGGGGCCCGGGTAGCTGAGGTGGAACCAAAATCGGTTCAGCGCTGCGCGCTGAGAGCACGTGTTGAAATATCGACCAGGTTGTGTCCTGTACCGGGTCAACCTGAATATGCCCACCAAATTTGAAGCAGATCCATCGAGAACTTTGGCCGTGCATGGCGAATACACAAATACACAAACACACAAATACACAGATACACAGACACACAGACACACAGACACAAGTCGTATATATATATAGATGTTTTTGGCCCTGAATCTCTACTATCTTCTAAAACGTTCCTAAGGAAGGGAGATAACTCAAATCAAAGTTATTTTTCAGCAAACTGAGTATGTTGATGGTAATACTTTTACACTGTCTGATTCTTAATCTTATAGAATATGGAGTCGAAGTGAGAAACAAAATGCTAGTAATAACATAATACCAAAACATTATTTGGCAAACGAGTCCGTACCACGGAACCACACACACCAATAAAACAATATAAGATGTTTGATGGGTTGTTGACAGACCAGCTTTTTTGTCGTCCGAGGGGGAGCATATCGTCTTTTTTTTCATATTTATTGACCAAGGCCGAAGGCCGCGGTCAATAAATATGAAACAAAAGTCGATATGCCCCCCGAGGACCGACAAAAAAAGCTGGTCTGACAACAAACCACCAAACATCGTTTTTGTCATCATTTTGGTAGTGAGAAAATAAGATAACAATCAACACAGGGAGCCATGCTTTGAAACACGGGTTCCGTGCTGATAACCACACGAGTTCCGTGCGGATAACCACTGGCAATCAAAGCTTTCAGGTGTTTTTTTCTCGCCATGTGAAAATATGTAAAGGGACAACATCTGCTCGGTGTAATAGTTCTCCCAAGGAGTGGTTGCCTTAGTGACATTTTTGATGTAATAATCAGGTGAGGAATCTCAATTATGTACAACTGAGGTTTGTACGACACAGCCAAGTTCTCACGACTTACCAGTACTCTTTTCCTTGTGTGCGAATCGGTTTTTGTAGGCCTGCAAGCGGAAGATAAAGCACATTTCAAAAACAAAATTTCATTACTGTCTGTTTGAGGTACATGACAGCATCACATACTTCTGTTACAGTTAACGAGAGGTCTTATTCAGTAATTCAATTGCGACATTATATTTTTAGATTCACACAAAATTTGAGAGAGAGAATTGAATTGAACTTTATTTAACAAGGATTAAGATTTAAGGCTACGCCTTTCTTACAATCTGTCCTTGGGACGCACAGATACACAATGATAAAATTAAAAAATTCAAAATTCAAAAGTTAACCAACAAAAGGAGGTCGGAAAACTTCAGCACGTGATGATCAAGATGACGATGATGATGATGATGATGGTGATGATGATGATGATGATGATGATGAAGATGAGGCATGAAGAGCATACATGTGTGGTTATTCATAAAATCAAATGCATACTATGCAGGTAATCATAAGAGAGAAAGATAATCATAAGAGAGAAAGAGAGAGAGAGAGAGAGAGAGAGAGAGAGAGAGAGAGAGAGAGAGAGAGAGAGAGACTGACAGACAGACTGACAGACAGAGACCGAAGGGGGAGAGAGAGAGAGAGAGAGAGAGAGAGAGAGAGAGAGAGAGAGAGAGAGAGAGAGAGAGAGAGAGAGAGAGAGAGAGAGAGAGAAAGAGAGAGAGAGGGAGAGAATGAGAGGGAGGGGGATAGAGGGAAAGAGAAAGAAAGAGAGAGAAAGAAAGAGAGAGAATGACAGAGAGAGAAATACAGAGAGAGAGCAGCGATGACTACAATATCGTTCCGACCAAAATACATTGATCTCAAAGTCAAACACCTAAAAAAAAAAAGCCTTAGAATACTTTATAAACATTCAAACCTATTGTGCGATATTTTACGAGTGCCATGGCGGCATGAAGCAATTGTACAAAAGGCCAATATCATTCCGTTGAAAAGTTGAATCTCACCGCTAGGAAGGCGGACGAGGGTTCGGCAGAGGCGGGCGTGGGAGTGGACGAGAAGACTGGTCTGGAAGTGACCATCTTGGAGTGAAGGCGCTCCCCCTCTTGCAAACCCAGTGCACGCCATATGTACAGACACGTCAGACCTAGCACCAGGGCCCTGTACATTATACATGCAATGACGTCATCCTCACGGTTGATAAACTTACACGAAGGCACGCACAAGTTCCAGAGCACTCGTTCTAATTTGTCCCCCACAAAAATCGTGAGTTAAGAAATAAACAAGAAGAGCAAACGCTCGATCGAGTCACTTTCGCAGTTCTGAATATTATATGAGGCATCAGATGGACAGGAAGAAATTGCTATTCACAACACAATGAGTCACGTTCACATAAAATTTGAGCCCGGTCACTTTTATAGTTTCCGAGAAAAGCCCAACGTTAAGTTGTGTGTTGCCGAACAGAAAAGGCTAGTTATCTCCCTTGTTTTTCTGATAACGTTCGTAAAAGGCTACAGATGTAAATACTTTGATGTAAAGAATAATCCTACAAAGTTTCAATCACATCCGATGAACTTTGTCAAAGATATAAAATGTCTAATTTTTCCTTTGACGCTGACCTGTGACCTTGAAAAAGGTCAAAGGTCAACGAAACCATCGTTAAAGTGTAGAGGTCATTGGAGGTCACGACTAAACAAAATATGAGCCCGATCGCTTTGATAGTTTCCGAGAAAAGTCCAACGTTAAGGTGGTGTCTACGGACGGCCGGCCGGCCGGACGGCCGGCCGGCCAGCCGGACAGACTAACACTGACCGATTACATAGAGTCACTTTTTCTCAAGTGACTCAAAAAGGAAAATATTTGTGTTGCGAATAATCACATTTACACAGTAGGGTCAATGAGTAGTTGCAGGTGTTCTCATCGCTTACAGCACCAAGATGAGCCATTACTTACAATGCCCAGATGACCCATTACTTATATCGCCCAGGTGATTCATTACTTTAAGCGTCTAGGTGACCAATTACATCGCTTAGGTGACCCATTACTGAAACCCATTACTTACAGCGCCCAAGTGACCCATAACGTACAGCGTCCATGGTGACCCATTTCTTACAGCGTCCAGCTGACCCATTACTTAAAGCGTCCAGGTGACCAATTAGAGCGCCCAGGTGACCCATTACTTACAGCGCCCAGTTGAACCATTATTCACAGCACCAAGGTGACCCATATCAAAAGCGCCCAGGTAACCCATGACTTACAGCGCCCAGGTGAACCAGTATTTACAGCACCCAGGTGACCCATATCAAAAGCGCCCATGTGACCCATGACTTACAGCGCCCAGGTAACCCATGACTTACAGCGCCCAGGTGAACCAGTATTTATAGCACCCAGGTGACCCATATCAAAAGCGCCCAGTTGACCCATGACTTACAGTGCCCAGGCAACCCATGACTTACAGCGCCCAGGTGAACAAGTATTTACAGCACCCAGGTGACCCATATCAAAAGCGCCCAGTTGACCCATGACTTACAGCGCCCAGGTGACCCATGACTTACAGCGCCCAGGTGACCCATGACTTCCAGCGCCCAGGTGACCCATTACTTACAGCGCCCAGGTGAGCTCCATAGCGTAGGCATTGGTCACCTCCTGCATGAAATACAGGTAGTCCAGTGCCTCCTCTACAGCCTCGCCAGGCATCTGGCCAACAGATAAAAAAAAAAATCCCAATTATCTAGATATTGACAAACAGACGGACGTATGCACGGACGGATAGGAAGACTCTAAATGACGAACAGGTAGTCTAGTGCCATCTTTTAATATGATGCCAGGAAAAAGAGAAAGACAGACAAGTAATGGTCTTATCAGACAGACATACAGACAGCCAAGAGATGGACGGACACATGACACAGTTCGATACCATCTCTCCGGCCTCGCAAGAAAGAATCCCCCAGATTAAGATAAATACACCACAGGTTTACACACACACACACACACGCTCACACTCACTTCATAACGCACACGTATCTGTATCTGTAGGTTACGTCGCTAGCATCCAGATTGCTGGCTTTGGCGCGACGGGTGGACGCACACACACAGACACACACACACTGGCACGCACACACACACACACACGCACACACACACACACACACACACACGCATTCCCTGCGACTCCCTGCTCGACTGAAGGTGAAGGTCTCAGTCGCATTGTGCCTACATGACGTAATGCACTTAGCAACCACCCTCCATCTTGAATGTAAGTTGCACGCCGAAATCATCAAATACAGCGACAAACATTCGTTTTGTAAAACGAACATACAACAAACAATTAGTCTATGCTGTAGTGCTATTTTCAAGTTTGTCTTGCATACGAATTTAGCTTTAATCCCTCCCAGACATTGTTTTGTGAGAATCAGTTCAATCTCTACAATTACAAAGGCAGATAATTCATAACAAGCATGTAATAGTTCATTGAATGTCTTTCCTGCTGTGTGAAACAATAATTCAGTATACAAGCGATCAATAGAGAAACCTGAGTATCACATGTTGTAAGTGCCTACCTTTGACGTGGGCCACCAGCTCACTCGTGCCACCTCATTTTCTTCGGGCATCTCGAGTGCACAAGGTTTTCCCAGGTCATGCCAAAACGTTTCGCTTCAGCTACATCCCTCGTCATTGAAGTTTGACGTCATACGAATGACGACATCATTTCGTATGGCGCGCTCGGTTTTGTTCTGTCTTTTGAGACTTTGACAGTCTCGGCGACCAGGCAGTCAATACTCCAAGTACGTGTGTACTACTACTAGTGTGTGTGTGTGTGTGTGTGTGTGTGTGTGTGTGTGTGTGTGTGTGTGTGTGTGTGTGTGTGTGTGTGTGTGTGTGTGTGTGTGTGTGAATACGAATTAACTTTATAGGGATTCTGAGCGTTTTATTGTCATGAAATGTAGTGTTATAAACGCAGTGTTTATAAGACATGGGAAGGTAAAGAACAAAACAAGTCGCGTAAGGCGAAAATACAATATTTAGTCAAGTAGCTGTCGAACTCACAGAATGAAACTGAACGCAATGCCATTTTTCAGCAAGACCGTATACTCGTAGCATCGTCAGTCCACCGCTCATGGCAAAGGCAGTGAAATTGACAAGAAGAGCGGGGTAGTAGTTGCGCTAAGAAGGATAGCACGCGTTTCTGTACCTCTCTTTGTTTTAACTTTCTGAGCGTGTTTTTAATCCAAACATATCATATCTATATGTTTTTGGAATCAGGAACCGACAAGGAATAAGATGAAAGTGTTTTTAAATTGATTTGGACAATTTAATTTTGATAATAATTTTTATATATTTAATTTTCAGAGCTTGTTTTTAATCCGAATATAACATATTTATATGTTTTTGGAATCAGCAAATGATGGAGAATAAGATAAACGTAAATTTGGATCGTTTTATAAATTTTTATTTTTTTTTACAATTTTCAGATTTTTAATGACCAAAGTCATTAATTAATTTTTAATCCACCAAGCTGAAATGCAATACCGAAGTCCGGGCTTCGTCGAAGATTACTTGACCAAAATTTCAACCAATTTGGTTGAAAAATGAGGGCGTGACAGTGCCGCCTCAACTTTCACGAAAAGCCGGATATGACGTCATCAAAGACATTTATCCAAAAAATGAAAAAAACGTTCGGGGATTTCATACCCAGGAACTCTCATGTCAAATTTCATAAAGATCGGTCCAGTAGTTTAGTCTGAATCGCTCTACACACACACACACACACACACACACACACACACACACACGCACAGACAGACACACATACACCACAACCCTCGTTTCGATTCCCTCTCGATGTTAAAATATTTAGTCAAAACTTGACTAAATATAATGAGAGAGAGTGTGTGTGTGTGTGTGTGTGTGTGTGCGCGCGCATGTGTGTCTGTGTGTGTGTGCACGTTTATGTGTGTGTTTGTTTTGTGTGTGCTAGTGTGTGTCTGTGTGCGTGAAATGGGTTGCAGAAACCGAATGAGCGATCGATGTCATTTGTAACACACAGACACCAAGCCACACAAAGAAACAGGGCGTCAGACACAGACACAGACGTGCGCGCGTCGACATACAAAGACACATATGCGCATACAACACAAACAAAGAGACAGACAGACAGACAGACAGACAGACAGACAGAAACACAAACACACAGAGAAAGGCCCAGCCAAACCCATACTGAGCACACTTTGCAGAAACAGAAAAAAGAGAAAGCAATACCATATAACTTTTTTATTGATCATACTTTAGAACACAACAAATCACGTAGCTTACACCGGTAGGCGCATCAGCAAAACAAGGACATAAACTATTATCAAGGCACATTAGATAATACGATATAAATATGTAACAGCTACAGAAAGCGTGTCAATCACATTAATCAGTTGCATAATAACATTGTCAATTTTTTTTTATTTTTTAGATTACAGGTACTTGTCTCAGAACAATTCTGTGAATAGATTGATTTTGAACGTTGCATCCAGTGCACACGTTTCTCAACAGGTGTGACTTTGAATCTTGTCAACTGACTTGGTAGAGTCATACAACCTGTCAGAAAGACTAATATTTGGATAGCTGTTTTTCAACAAAAATGAGCACGCCCACGTTTCAGCCCCTTGCCAAAAACATTGAAGGGTACGTTTAAAAAAAAAAGGCTCAATTCAAGTTAAGCGTTGTCTTGCGTGCACAGATTAATAACGACACGAACTTTCATTCCAGTATCGCACGGTCAAAATGTGCAATTCTGTGTCTTTTAAAATGTCTGAAAAGGTGTCAGGCAAGAATGGAAAGTCACGAAGTCAACAGGAGACGGAACTGAGACAGCCCCTCCAGGTGTAGTCATTCACAATTAGAGGTGGTACAGTTTTGCTTCAGTTTAGGCGAACTGTATTGCAGTCGCTTACTGTGGATTAACACACATATTATGATAAATATTCAAACTATAAGTATAACGCGCAATAATTTTCTCAAATTATGGCTGTGATACGGGAGAGTTATGCAAGTTCCCCATCCTAAGACTACGACGCATGCACTAAAATCAGCAAGCATGTAGATCTACAGTTACGCAGGAGACATACGTTTCTCATTATGACTCATGATACACACACGATCACAGTCACAGACCAAACACACATTCACGCCCCCACACAGAGCATAACTGGCCTTTTGCAAATACTTGATATCTTAAATATAAGCCAAATCTTGCTGTTATGCTAATTGACTACCAACCGCTTGCTTATCACCACCCCCCCCCCTCCCTTTCATTTTAATATATAATATATCACCCCACCCACGAAAGTAATTCAGCAGCATAAGTACAGGCTGTAATAATATTCATGTCATAGAAACCTCTTATAGATTCGGATTTATCAGTTGTCAACTTTTCACCGGAAAAGCCGTGCACCGGAAATTAAAAGTTCGTGTATTTTTTTACGGAAGAAAAGTATAACTGTTTCATATTTTTCGATTTCTGCACGCTCATAAATTGTAGATGATCACCGGAAGTTCACAAGTTTTATTCATCACAAGTGTGTGTGACATATAAACGTAAAGTTTGTCTGCTTTTACGAAAGCAGTTGCGGGAAGGAAGGCGACGAATTTTGGCGAATTATGGCACATTCAAAATTTAAACACGTATAAAATGAAAATCCATCGATAAAACGAATCAATTTATGACAGATTAACAAAATAAAATAAAATAACAAATGCTTGGCGTGTTCATTGTTGTTGAGATTGACCTCGTTTCTCAGATGAAGAATATCAAAGTCATATTACGAGCAACAGGTAGTGCCAACCATATATATATAATCATAAATATTTGGACCTTAAAAATGATAACACAGTTGCTTGTGAAACATGGATTTTCTGTACACTCGGCAACAATGTATTGCACGGGTGTTTAACACGCAAGCATTTTACTCTATTCAAATTGTTTTGCATATATATATGAAAACGAACATTGTAAGCTGCTTATTAGTGTTTTCTGTGTAGGGATACAATACAAAGTGATAGACTCCCAAGTTGTATGACCCCCAAATCGACCTGTTCAAAAGCTGTGTCTGAATCAATATGAATTCTTTCTTTATTTGGTGTTTAACGTCGTTTTCAACCGTTCAAGGTTTTATCGCGACGGAGGGGAGGGGGGTGCTGGTATAGAGCCACGTGTCAATTGTTTCTTGTTCACAAAAGCACTAATCAAAAATTTGCTCCAGGGGCTTGCAACGTAGTACAATATACCAGGGGCGGATCAGTTGCTTTGTAAGGGGGGGGTGCACTTTGAATCGAAAGTGAATGTGATGGGCGCGAAGCGCCCGAATTTGCTAGGGAGGTCCGGAAAAAAATTTTGGCTCAAAGAAGCAAAATGGTGCCATCTGGTGCCATTTGAACTTATAAATGGTCATAGAATCAGCTTTCCAATTTTTTTTTTTTTTGTGCTGGAGGGGGGGTGCACGTGCACCCTGTGCACCCCCCCCCCTCGTCCGCCCCTGTATACCACCCCACTGGGAGAATGCAAGTTTCCAGTACAAAGGACTTAACATTTCTTACATACTGCTTGACTAAAATCTTTACAAACATTGACTATATTCTATACAAGAAACACTTAACAAGGGTAAAAGGAGAAACAGAATCCGTTAGTCGCCTCTTACGACAGGCTGGGGAGCATCGGGTCAATTCTTTCTCGTCCCAACCAATATGGGACTCCCCCTAACCCTCGGGGAGCATCACTATGGATACAGAATGGGCGCGGGCCAAAAGGGATACATTGAACAAAACAATCCAACTTATGTTTTATCTGGGGTACTCTGGTCTTACGATTGAATGAATGCATGCATAAATGAATTAGAAAAATTAATGAATAAGCTGCCATATTTCAAAGCTCATTAATCTTTAAATCATTTATCTTTGCTGGTAATACGTTAGTATACGTTTAGCATAACTCTGACTTATCAAAACACTTTATTAGCCTGCAGTAGATAATCTCTCAAGGAAACTGATTACAGAGGATAAGAAACCAGGCCACGGCAAAACATAATCTAACTGATAAAGATTATTTCAATGGCATCACGCAATGAATAAAAGGGACGATTGTGTTTTTTAATCAAGAAAACCCTGGATATTAAACAAACACGAATTGTGAGCAACGGGGACTTTCTCTATAATATAATTACATATAAAAGGAATTATCAAACTCTGTGTGGTGTGTTAAACTAACTATCTTGGCAACGAAAAGCGAAAAGAATCTGTTGGGTAGTTTTTATTTAGGTTGTTACACACATAAACATATGAGAGAGAGAGAGAGAGAGAGAGAGAGAGAGAGAGAGAGAGAGAGAGAGAGAGAGAGAGAGAGAGAGAGAGAGAGAGAGAGAGAGAGAGAGAGAGAGAGAGAGAGAGAGAGAGAGAGAGAGAGAGAGAGAGAGAGAGAGAGAGAGAGAGAGAGAGAGAGAGAGAGATGATGATGATGATGGAACTTTATTTTTCAAGGATAGAAGTTTAAGGCGACGCCTTTTCTTACAACCGGTCCTTACTTCTAATACAAATAGAGAGAGAGAGAGAGAGAGAGAGAGAGAGAGAGAGAGAGAGAGAGAGAGAGAGAGAGAGAGAGAGAGAGAGAGAGAGCGAGTGAGAGAGAGAGAGAGAGAGAGAGAGAGAGAGATAGAGAGAGAGTGTGAGATAGAGAGAGAGAGAGAGAGCAGTACTATAATGTACGTAAATGCCCCAAAACAAACTGTACGCTCCGAGTTGCGTTCTTTTCAACCAACATTATTCTTCTGAATGTGTTTACAACGCAATAAAACTAAGCTTGTCTTAATGTGAATAAAACCTGACCTGACTATTTGAAGGAAATATGTAGTGTTTATCGCATCGAGGTAAGAGATTGGTTCATTCTGAGCGAGATGATCTTGAAACATGCATTCATACAAGTTTACTCTATAATTCATTTTGGTACCCCAATCTAAAAGAACGCACGAAATCTTGTGCAAAAAGGAATAAAAAATTAAAAAAAAAACCCAACATCATCATAAATTACATCACACGCACAACAGAACACTTTGTCATTCATCAACATAAAGGAAAAAGAGCATACCAGAAAACTGTTTTTCATAAAGAAAATACATTAAACCACTAACATAGTGCACCCTCTGCCTAAGATACGATGTATAAGATCACTTCTTATGTTTTCCACCGGTCTTGGTTAAAATGACAGAAATAAAGTCACTGCATTTTAACAGTTTCAGCACTCGGTGTAGAAGTATATGAATATATACACATTAACACATTTATGGCACATGACTGACACGAGATGCAAATAAAAATATACATCCGTAACGGTCACAGTTGAAAAAAATTCGCTTATGGCACAAAGAATATTATGTATGCAAAGAGTTCCACCGGTATTAACAAGTCATCCACATGAAAACTCCAGCCATTCGAGCGATAAGATGGAGAGACACCAGACCAAAGTGTTCTCTGTTTCTTCTCAGCACTTCTTCTTCTGCGTTCGTGGGCTGATGCTCCCACGTACACTCGTGTTTTTGCACGAGTGGAATTGTACGTGTATGACCGTTTTTACCCCGCCATTTAGGCAGCCACACGCTGCTTTCGGAGGAAGCATGCTGGGTATTTTTGTGTTTCCATACCCCACCGGATAAATCTCCACTCTTAACCCACCAGGCGGCAGCGACCGGGATTCGAACTCACGACCTCTCGATTAGGAGGCCGACGTCTTACCACCACGCCACTGCGCCCGTTAGGTAGGTATAGTTAAAATCCACCGGTTTGAGTAACTGTTCAAACCTCCTGGGTAAAAGACAAAATAAGTGCCAGTCAACAAAGCTGTACATGCACAGATTTAAGTAAAGTCTATTGCATGAAGTCCGCAATGCATTCATACAAAGTCTGATAAATAGCTAGTACTTCGCTATGAAAGACTGTTTTGATGTCCATATATATAAATCCTTTCTGAAAAATGACAACAACATTATATTCAAATCCATGAAGTGGTCATCAGAAAGCCGAAGGCGCGAACGTCTGTTCTTGGCGTCCATTGAAACTCACAGTCGGTTGTTTTCTTCCGGAAGTGACGTCACATCCGGGACCCGACATGCCCCGCAGTTCCGAGAAGTGGTGGTGGGGGCTGGTGCGAGTCGTGTGGTTGGATGTATAGGACCAGGCTGGAACGTGCAGCTTGGCCTGCTGCTGCCCTTGGTACTGGTCACTGAAGGGGTTGCTCTGTCCGTTCTGGTGAATCAGGTGACCTTGGGGGGTCATCAGCGGGGGAGGGGTAGCGTGGGAGGGGAAGCTGGACATAGACATAGCAGGAAAGGCAGTCTTAGAAGAAGGGTATTCGGAGCTAGACGTAGTAGTGTAGCTAGCACGGGACGTCGACGATTTCGGTGACGCTTGGCGAGTAGGTGACGTCATTCCGTGAGACGTCACGTTCAGAGGAGAGGCTGGTTGGCTAGAATGGCGAGAGGTCGCGCCAGACTTTTGATGATGCGGAGACATCACCGAATTCACCAGTAGCAAAGGAGGCGGTGATGTGTTCGTAACTGACGCTGAAGTCACCTGGTGCGCAGGGGGGATAATTGTAGGGATTCCAGAACTTTGCGTCGCTGAAGACACGGAGGTCGACATCTGAGCGTTTACTTGTGAAGAAGAAGAGGTCGCTGGATCTGAATTATTCCGCAGAAGCTTATAAAGAGAAGGCTGCCTCTGTTCAGAGAGCGAAAGCCCCGCGGCTGGCTGCTGAGACGCCACAGGGCGAGTGGGTGAAACGTTCGTGCTGGAGCCATGTTGTTGAGAGATGGTGCTCGGTGACCTGGACTTGCTAAACGCTAACGTATCTCCGCTTGTAACGGTACTGGAGGGAGGCTTCCAGCTGTCACGCGCTGTGCGTGAAGAAGGGAAGGCGCTGAGCTCCCTTTTGAGAATGGACGACGAAGTTTTCCCTCTAGATATAGCGCTGAAAGAAGCGGAGCGACTGACCGGCTCCACGGCCAGGGAAGGGGGCAGCTTAGGCGGCGTGCTGAAGGAGTAAGAGCGAGCCATCAGCCCGCTGTCCTCCTCCTCCTCCATTCTGGGATCTGGCATCTCCCGTACCTCCCTCTCTCTCTCCGGGGCACCCGGGCACGCCTCCAGGCCGGCGCTGGCACGACTCATAGCCTCGCCTCTGCCCATGCTGGCGTCCTCGACATACCTCTCACCCTCACCAGGGCACTCGACTCCTCCTTCCTCCTCCAGCACCCCAACAGTCGAAGCGGGAGAGGCGACGTTGCCCACGGAAGAAGGGGTCCGGGTCCCTGACGTCATGGGTGACGTCACGCGGGCGTTGAAGATCTTGTCGAGGTACTTGGCGCTGAGTCCCCTGAGGTCCACCACGGCCTCCACGATGCGGGCGAAGAGCAGCGAGCCGTCCCTGTGGTTGAGGAGCAGCTGACACTTGAGGGCCATGGCGATGTCCGACTCCAGGTTCTCCAGCAAACGGGTCGTCTTCACGCCCTCACGATCTGACAGACAGAGAGAGGGAGATGTCGGTATTATACATGGTGTCTTTGTTGTGAGCGTGAAGAGAAGGTTGTGGTGGGTGTGGAGAGAGGGAGGGGAAAGAGGGGGTAGGGGACAGACAGAGAGATGGGAGATGTAGGTCAGTATTGCACAAGCTGCACGTGTTGGGTGTGTTGTGTTTGTTGTGAGCGTGAAGAGAGGGTTGGGGTGGGATGGAAGAGGGGGGATAGAGATGGAGGGGCGCAGAGAGAGAGAGAGAGAGAGAGAGAGAGAGAGAGAGAGAGAGAGAGAGAGATAGAGAGAGAGGGAGATAGATAGAGAGAGAGAGAGATAGAGAGAGAGAGAGAGGGAGAGAGAGAGGAAAGAGAGAGAGAGAGAGAGAGAGAGAGAGAGAGAGAGGGAGAGAGAGATAGAGAGAGATAGAGAGAGAGAGAGATAGAGAGAGAGAGAGAGGGAGAGAGAGAGGAAAGAGAGAGAGAGAGAGAGAGAGAGAGAGAGAGAGAGAGAGAGAGAAAGAGAAAGAGAGAGAAAGAGAAAGAGAGAGAGGGAGAGAGAGGGAAGAGAGAGAGAGAGAAAGAGAGAGAGGGAGAGAGAGAGAAGAGGGAAGAGAGAGGGAGAGAGAGAAGAGAGAGGGAAGAGAGAGGAAGAGAGAGAAGAGAGAGGGAGAGAGGGAAAGAGAGAGAGAGAGTGAAAGAGACACACAGAGAGAGAATGAGAGAGAAAGAGCGAGAGAGAGGCGGGATCGCAAATACATCAGTCGGCGTGTTCTCTCCCCTTACCCTTCATTTACTGTTCAAAATACAGTCACAGTTTGAACGCTACAAGTTTGAAAAGCTGCATTTCGGTTTGACTGTCTGTCTGAGCCTCCATTTCATTCCGTCGTGAAAGCATATTTCGGTCGACTAAAAGTTGGAATGGAATACTGGAAATTGGTTAATAGATAATGTAAAGATATATTAGAGAAAACAATGTGTATAAATAAAGGCCCACGACTAATGTATCGTAATTGTTCATGACAATGTGCTGTCACGCTTTCAATGTAATTGCTTTTTTTCAGAACTATCTGTTTCCATTTCCTGTATACCACTCCATTACCCCAAACTCAACCCCTTATCCTTCCAGCCGTCCTCCATTCCTATCTGCATAACAAAATGCCCTTATAACACCCCCAAATACGCGTGCGATATAAGACTTCATATAACTTCGTGTACACTACATTGGGGTGTGCACGTTAAAGATCCCACGATTGACAAAAGGGTCTTTCCTGGCAAAATTGTATAGGCATAGATAAAAATGTCCACCAAAATACCCGTGTGACTTGGAATAATAGGCCGTGAAAAGTAGAATATGCGCCGAAATGGCTGCGATCTGCTGGCCGATGTGAATGCGTGATGTATTGTGTAAAAAAAAATTCCATCTCACACGGCATAAATAAATCCCTGCGCCTTGAATATGTGCGCGATATAAATTGCATTAAAAAAATTTAAAAAAATAAAAAAATCCCTGCGCTTAGAACTGTACCCACGGAATACGCGCGATATAAGCCTCATATTGATTGATTGATTGATAACATAACAAATTGCGTGTATACGTGCACGTGTCACCTACCCAATATTCTATAGCTGAAGTTCTTAGTGCACTTTATAGGATGCGCCCGACTGCAAATAGGTCAGTTAGATTAATGCTGCTGCATTATTTTCTGTCACTGTAGCTTCGAGCGACATCTACATTACCCCCCCCCCCCCCCCCCCCCCTACACCGAACCCCCCCCCCCCCCCTCACCCAAAGCTCACCGACCCACCCCATAACACCCCCATCATACACACACGTACCCCTCCTTTTCACATATGACGCGACTGATTAATAATCTGCCTCTGCACTTTTAGGGTCTTTTTCTGTCACTCTCACATCACTTGGCATCACCCCCCCCCCCCCAAAAAAAAAAAAAAAAAAAAAAAATAAATAATCTACATTTTTTTTGGTACACATGTACGCTCCTGGATGCGACTTAATGAAAATATGATAAATGAATACTTCTGCGTTTTCCTGCTCCTGACACATGCCGCAACATGTAACTGTCAAATGCTGTGTTATTTGTTTCTGTGCGACGGACTGAAAATATGTTTAAATGAATATTTCCGCATTTTTTCTGTTACTGTCACAAGCGTCATGCGTTTGAATGAAAATAGGTAAAATACATGGTCCTGTTTTTGTGTGGCTACTGTAACATCGCACGACATAAGTCCGACATATCCACCCTCCTCCCCACCCCCACCCCCTCCCTTCTTGTGATATGCTGTGCACCCCCCATTGCGCCTGACGGAAAATATTTAAAGCATAGCGTTCTCTACTTAAGATCGCCATGATTTAAAGGGAAAGGTTTTGCACTTTTCTGCCATGGTAACTACCTCTACCCCCCTCCCCCCTGTACCACCCATCACCCTTCGCTTCTCATGCTGTGCGCTCCTCGACTCGACTGACTGAAAATAGGCTACATGAAAAATCTCCTGTCAATGTCACTTGCCGCGACATCACAACGCCTCCCCTCCCCTCCCCTCCTCTCTCTTCTCTTCGCATGACGTGCACTCTTTGAAGCGCCTAGTTGAATGAACTGTGTCTGCTCTTTTGAGTACATCCCGCAACATAAGAACGCCCCCCCTCCCCCCCCCCTCCCCCCCTCCCCCCCCCCCCAAGAAAAAAAACCCACCAACAACCCACTCACACACAACAACAACAACAACAACAAACAAAATCATTCCCTCCAACCCCGAACCCCCTTATACCCTCCCCCCCCCCCCTCCCTTCTTGTGATATTCTGTCCATTTTCGATGCGACTCACTTAACAAAGTTAACAGGGATTGTTTCTGTCCCCCCCCCCCCCCCCTGCTACTGTAACATAACACCACATCCATCTACTTGTATTGCAACACCTGTGCGAGACTGGTCATATTCTGTTGCATAAAGTGTCAAGTCAGGTGGGGAAAGGTATGCTTAATGGCTCACAAAAAAAAAGACAGAGCGTGAAAGAAAAAGTCGATCATACGTGCGTTATCTGACCTGTAATCCGTTTCTAGCGTCGTAAACAAAATTGGCCCCGTATCTCGACGACAACTTTACTACTATTTTAGCCCTGCATAAATGTGTAGTCTTCTGAATGATTAATCTAATGTCTCTCATCTAGAGGGCCTAAAGCAAGTCGTCTACAAATCATCATAAAAAGAAACTTATCACAAAACACCACATATATATCCACCACCAACCCACCGAAATATAGGCATACAATTCTAACCAAGACTGAAGAGGATCAGGGCACCCCCCCCCTCCACCGATATATAGCAATACAGTGCTCACCCGGACAGAAGAGGAGTAAATCACACCTACCCCCCCCCCCCTTACCCCCACAAACAGCCATAAAATGCTCACCAGGACAGAAGAGGACGAGGGCACATCCCTCCCCCCATCCCAACCCAAAATATACCTCCGAAAATGCTCCCCTACCACCACTCCCCCCCCCCCCCACTCACGCCCTACAAACCCCCAAATATACCCCCCCCCCCAGATGCTCACCAGGACAGAAGAGGATCAGGGCACACACCCACACCAACACCAACACCCAACCCGAAACATACCACCCAAAATGCTCGCCAGGACAGAAGAGGACCAGGGCACACTCGCACACCCCACACACAAACACCCAACCCCAAATATACCCCTCAAAATGCTCACCAGGACAGAAAAAGGATCAGGTCACCCCCCCACGCCCTACCCCCAAATATATGCCCCCCCCCAAAAAAAAAAAAAAAAAAAAAAAGATGCTCACCAGGACAGAAGAAAAACGGGGCACACCCAGTCCACACACTACCCCCAAATGTAGCCACAAAATACTCACCAGGACACAAGTGGACCAGGGCACCCCCCCCCCCACCAGCACCAAACCCAAAACATACCACCCCAAAATGCTCACCAGGACAGAAGAGCACCAGGGCACACACCCCCACGCCCTACCCCGAGATATACCCCCTGTAATGCTCACCAGGACAGAAGAGCACCAGGGCACACACCCCCACGCCCTACCCCGAGATATACCCCGTGTAATGCTCACCAGGACAGAAGAGCACCAGGGCACACACCCCCACGCCCTACCCCGAGATATACCCCCTGTAATGCTCACCAGGACAGAAGAGCACCAGGGCACACACCCCCACGCCCTACCCCGAGATATACCCCCTGTAATGCTCACCAGGACAGAAGAGCACCAGGGCACACACCCCCACGCCCTACCCCGAGATATACCCCGTGTAATGCTCACCAGGACAGAAGAGCACCAGGGCACACAGCAAGGACTGCTCCACGTCCGTCAGCTCCAGCTTGCGCAGCTTCCTCAGCAGGGGGCGGATCTGCACGAACACCTGCCCGAGGAGACCCAGCTCCTTGTCCTCGGCCTTCTCCCAGCTCATCTTGAACCTGAGCTTCTCGTTGTGCCAGGCGTGCTCCGAGATGTGCACGTGCGTGGAGTCGTGGATGACAGCGGCCTCCAGGATGCATCCCTTAATGAGCAGGCGTTGGTCGTCCATGGTCAGGTCCAGGAACTGCGGGATCTCCTTGGCGAAACTGCTCATGCAGTGCACGATGGCCGGGATGTAGTGCATGTAGATCACCTCCGAGTCCTCGGCCGTCTTGATCTCCGACATCTGAGGACAATGCCAATGGGTGTACACAGACGTGAGATTTTGTGAGTGTAAACGTACGATTTTTCGTGCTTTTTGAATCTCACGTTGAAAGCATCGAGTGTACTTAAACGTGGGTATAAACCACATTTTTGCTTATCATTAAAAATGTGATAAAACAACACCAGCACCACCACCACCACCACAACAACAACAACAACAACAACAACAACAACAACAACAACAACAACAACAACAACAACAACAACAACAACAACAACAACAACAACAACAACAACAACAACAACATACGTTGTTTACCAAGACTGCAGATCTTGGCTCAAACGCGTGACGTAAAAACTAGATTTGATGACGTTACCCGTACACGTTCCTGTACACGTGCTGAAAGAGGCACATCTAGATCTGTTGCAGACGAACGCTTCGCGCCAAACACTTTTCACACAGTAATTTTAACTACACGCCCCTTAATGTACTCGCTAAAACAAGAAGAATTTTTTGTTTATTTCTCATGATATTTCATGCTCCTTCACGCCGCACCAGAACACGTAATCTACTTACTTTACTTTCTAGATTCGTTCTTTGTGCTAATCCGATCCATGATTTTCCGAAACAGCGCGATGAAACTGCTCGTTCAAAAGTATCGTGTAAAAGGATCGATCCTTTTGCACGATCCTTTTGCTCGATCATTTGACCCTTTTCGCCTTCCATAGATACATGCATTGTATTCCTACAGAGCATGATAAGTAGACACGAGTAAATAGCCCCCCCCCCCCCCCCTCACCCCTTGCCAACCCGCCCCCCCCCCCCCCCTTCCTCCCACGTGAGCATGCCAGCCAAGCGCAGCTAATCTGGAACCCGAAATTTTCCCCTTTAACCGAGATCAATTCCTTGACATTATTTTGCTCGAAAACACCGACCCATCCCACCTCCACTATCATTATTATTCCTGTACACAGTTTTCAACCGACGCTATCCAGCAGTGAGCAAAATGTCATAAAAAGGGGGCAGTAAATAGTCCAGATTTAAACACCTATACAGTGCAGTGCTAGTTGCAACCGAAATCAGTTGTTAGAGAGGGGGTACTTGGTAGCAGAATCGTTAATTTTGAAAAAAGGATTTTGGCTACCAAACTGAAATCCTTCGTGGTTTTTTTATTCAGCATCTGGCGAGCAAATCAACTTCTGCTGTTTTAAGGTTAATGAAAAAGTAATTATGATTTGAAAGTAGATTTTGTTGTGATGAAAACAGTTGATAAAGGAAACAAGAAGGGCAAAGCCCATACGACTCACATGCTTGACCTTGACGTTTACATGACCTTGACCTTCAGCTAAACCTAGCAATGACATACACTAAGAACTGCTTTACACATTTTTCCTTCCAAAATACATGTGACCTTGACCCAGGGTCAAGGTCATCCAAGGTCATGCAACACAAAGCTGTTAATTCAAGACATAGGAAGTACAATGGTGCTTATTGGCTCTTTCTACCATGAGATATGGTCACTTTTAGTGGTTCACTACCTTATTTTGGTCACATTTCATAAGGGTCAAAGTGACCTTGACCTTGATCATATGTGACCAAATGTGTCTCATGATGAAAGCATAACATGTGCCCCACATAATTTTTAAGTTTGAAACAGTTATCTTCCATAGTTCAGGGTCAAGGTCACTTCAAAATATGTATACAATCCAACTTTGAAGAGCTCCTGTGACCTTGACCTTGAAGCAAGGTAAACCAAACTGGTATCAAAAGATGGGGCTTACTTTGCCCTATATATCATATATAGGTGAGGTATTAAATCTCAAAAACTTCAGAGAAAATGGAAAAAATGTGAAAAATAGCTGTTTTTTAGACAACATTTATGGCCCCTGCGACCTTGACCTTAAAGCAAGGTCAAGATGCTATGTATGTTTTTTGGGGCCTTGTCATCATACACCATCTTGCCAAATTTGGTACTGATAGACTGAATAGTGTCCAAGAAATATCCAACGTTAAAGTTTTCCGGACGGACGGACGAACGGACGGACGGACGCCGGGACGGACGGACGGACGACTCGGGTGAGTACATAGACTCACTTTTGCTTCGCATGTGAGTCAAAAACTAGTCAGCAGAATCAGCGATTATACAAAACGCTTACAGCTACATTGATTTTATTATTAAGAATATGACGTACACATCATGTGATCTAAGTTTAATAAAAAAGAAATTATGATTGGGATTTTAGAATTTGTGTGATGAAATCGGTTGTTAACTAGAGAGAACTAGTCTGCATGATCAATGATTATTCAGAACGCTGTCGGTTACAAAAATGGCATCTTTCGTATTTTTCTTATTAAGTGTATGACGCACAACACTAAGTTTGGTGTGATAGAATAAATTGTTCAAAGGAGGGTACTAGTCATTAGGATCAGCGACAACATAGAACGATTTCGGCTGCAAGAATCGGTTGTTCTTATTCAGTTTATGACGTGGAAATCAACTTCCGCTGAGATACAAGTTGAACGAATTGAATGAACGATTTGGATGCAGAGTTGTTGTGATCAAATGGGTTGTTAAAGGGTGAGTAATGTCCGATCCCCTCCAGGTTTTGCCGTTTTAATTGTCTAAAAAGACAACATCATGCCTTCACGGGTCTGACGAAAAAGTGCAACATAGGATCCTTTAAGGGTCTTAGCTTTTTAAGTAACGACACGTACACATAAGACACTTCGCAGGTCTTGCCATTTCAACTGACAAAAAGTACAAGATGAATCCCTTCAAGAGATTTGTCCCATGAACAGTTGAAACGTAAATCCTTTTTAGACCTTGCCATTTTTATTTTATTTTTCATTGTTATTACAGTTTTACCAGACGAAACTTAGTTTACAGCTGTTCAATGATGATGATGATGATGATGATGATGATGATGATGATGATGATGATGATGATGATGATGATGATGAGAGAGAGAGAGAGAGAGAGAGAGAGAGAGAGAGAGAGAGAGAGAGAGAGAGAGAGAGAGACAATGAGAAATAGGCAGACAGACAAAGACAGACATAGACAGACAAAGACAGACATAGACAGAGACAAAGACAGACAGAGACAGAGACAGAGACAGAGAAAGAAAAAGAGACAGACATACAGCCACGGCCCTTCCCCCACAACTGACCTCAGCAGGACGAAGTTGGGTGGCCATGGTGTCATAGTCCTTGACGGCCGCCTTGAAGGCGTCGTGGATGGAAAGGACCATCTGTTCACTCTTCACCTGCTTGTCCACGTCTACCGCACCGGACGCACTCTGCGGTAACACGAAGAAACTGTTGCTGGTCGGCCGGTCCTTTTTCGGGCAGCGTCCCAGTCGAACGGCTGCAGAGGGAGAAATAGAGAGAGGTGAATAAGATTGTCGGACTACTCTTCAAAAGTCCTACGTTATGAGTTGTGTGTGTGTGTGTGTGTGTGTGTGTGTGTGTGTGTGTGTGTGTGTGTGTGTGTGTGTGTGTGTGTGTGTGTGTGTGTGTGTGTGTGTGTGTGTGTTTGCTTTTGTTCTGCAAAAAGAAGCACTCTGCAGTAATACGAAAAACTATTGCTGGTCGGCCGGTCCTTTTTCGGGCAGCGTTCCAGTCGAACGGTTATTCAGAAAGCAGACTGAGGAGATAGCGATTGTTCAACTACTCTTCAAAAGAAGTACCCCCCCCCCCCCTCCAAAAAAACAAAAACAAAAAAAAAACACTTCTAAAATCAAAATTCAAGAAAGGCTAGGTATTGTAAGGTTTAATTTTTGACCTAAAGAAACATTCACAAGTATATCGTATTACTCTTCAAGAGGTGTACGTACGTTACGGGTTCGGGTGGGTTTTTTTCCAAAGAGAAGTAGGTTCGATCCTTGTCCTGCGTGTTTAAGAGTAGGGACTTTCTGACAAGAGTGTCTGAGACTTCCGAAGTAGTCCTCTTTAACTTTTTCTATTTGGAGCGTGCCTTATAAGTTTGAAACACTCTCCTCGAGACAATCTCCCCGAGTTATTTTTTATGCTTCATAAAAGAGGAAATAAATAAAGGCAAACAAGCAGAAAGACGGAAACAACACATGAATACAATTTTATGAATCTTTTCCTTCTCCCGAAAGAAACGCTGGAGGTACAGTTTTAATGCACATATTGTCAAGGATTAAGGGAGTATTGTGTACTCCCTCGTCGCAAGAATCAGGTATACGTCAGTTTTTACCATTAGCATTCTCCAATCTACCGTACAACTGAAGTTACATATCATTTTTTTTACCAATAGCATTTTCCAAGCTACCCTACAACTGAAGTTAAGTCGAGTACCATTGTAACATTTCGAGAGATTTCGAGAGAGAGAGAGAGAGAGAGAGAGAGAGAGAGAGAGAGAGAGAGAGAGAGAGAGAGAGAGAAAGAGAGAGAGAGAGAGAGAGAGAAAGAGAGAGAGAGAGAGAGAGAGAGAGAGAGAGAGAGAGAGAGAGAGAGAGAGAGAGAGAGAGAGAACGAACGAACGAACGAACAAACTTTATTACTCAAGGATGGAGATTTTAGGCTGACGCCTAGTCTTACAATCTGTCCCTGCTAAAACTAAACATGTATTAAGATGGATACAATGACAATCGTAAACCGACACGAAAAAAAAAGCGAATAAAAGGTTATACATGTAGAGATTAATCATGCATTATCGCAACTACTACATGATCTTTACGAATATCAAATGAATAAAAACACATTTAAGCTCACATATCAAAATAATGCAAAGGGATACAAACAAACAAAATTAATCTGCACCACTCACTCATACATTTACACCACGTCAAGAATACCTGTGTACACATGCACACACACACGCACATACACATACACACACACACACACCCGCACACAATCCAACTCACTCACGCACACACGCCCACACAATCCAACACGCAGAAAATAGAGAGAAAGAGAGAGAGAGAGAGAGAGAGAGAGAGAGAGAGAGAGAGAGAGAGAGAGAGAGAGAGAGAGAGAGAGAAGCAGAACACAAACAAACCCTGTCAAAACGCATAAAAGAAGAAA
This sequence comes from Littorina saxatilis, assembly GCF_037325665.1. Taxonomy (NCBI): domain Eukaryota; kingdom Metazoa; phylum Mollusca; class Gastropoda; order Littorinimorpha; family Littorinidae; genus Littorina; species Littorina saxatilis. Next base: position 94,067,208 of record NC_090246.1, read on the forward strand.
TAGGAGCCTTATTACACTCTAAAGGGCACACACAAACACGTGTCTCAGTTCCTCATTAACATCAAAAACTCGAACTGACTGCTGTTTGCCTCGAAACTAGGTCACTGTAATGGTGTCACCACTGCCCAGGAATCTGTACTTTTCACTGTCGAGGACTTTTATGATGGTGACATTTATATTATCTAGACGACAACGTGGCGTTTCGCGCGAGTGAAAAATGCATACAACGCAGGCCTGCAGTTTGCTTCATACAGGAACAAAAGCATCATCGATAAAAATCTGCCTAACCGGCGTGTTGCATTATTTGTATAGACGTTTTTGTGTAGCAGGGTACGTAACTTTATATTCAGATAAAAGAATTGTAACTGAAAACGTAGTATGTAGATGATGCCATTTTGTTAAACATCTGCCACTACAGTAACCACGGTTTTTTTCCCCATTTCCGTTGTGCAAGGCAAGGAGATTACATTCATTTGTTTTCATCCCACGCACACGACACAACTTTATTTTCAAGACACGCCATATGCTACACCATAATGATTGCCCTTCCTTTTTAAACCATATTTTTAACCCACGCCCTCCATCGGAGAGATGAGTACACCCAAAATCGGTCAGAGTTAGATACCTTTACTCTATGCAGGGGTTTATCACCTCTACTGACCCTGCATTTTTTTAATTTTGTATTCAGTGTTTACGTCCTTCTCGTAGTTTATTGTTGTGGGTTTCTTCTTATATCTTAAGTGTTTTATTTGTCTTAGGGCAGGTTGAAAGACGAGACATTGCCCCTTAGAAAATATTGATCAGTCAGACAGTCTCTCTTGATCTGTCCCTGTCTGTCTGTCTGTCTGTCTCTTTGTCTCTCTGTCTCTCTCTCTCTCTCTCTCTCTCTCTCTCTCTCTCCCTGTCTGTCGTCCTCTCTCCCTGTTTGTCTGTCAGTCTGTCTCTCTCTCTGTCTGTTTCTCTCTGTCTGTCTGTCTGTCTGTCTCTCTCTCTCAAATAGTTCTTTTTTATGCTCACCTTCGTGCGACATTCCAACTGTCATACACTTTTGAAGACGACAGTACTGGCAGCGGTTGCGACTGATACGCATGATGAGGCACCCCTTAGGGTTGTCGCAAGGCTTGTATGTGATCTTCTGTCGAATCGTGCGGCGAAAGAACCCCTGTAGAGATGAGAAACGAATGTAAATCATGCAGGCAAGTTCTCGTCGGCTGATGGAGGACACATTTAAACGTAAAGGAGAAATTGTCTCATTACGTATTCCAAATAGAGTATGGTATTAATATTGTCTTCTCCAGATGCATGACTTTTAACTGTGCCATGACCGTGGCTGAGCTTTAATGACAAAGGAACACCTGATGTGTGACACTCATTTGGAACTGGTTCAGCAGGTTTGAGTTACATCCGTCTAGGCTGCAGCAGGGATGTATGACTTTCGTACCTGACAGTGTTTTCTCCAAGACGACAACGTCGCAATATGATTGTTTCAGTTTAAAAAAAGTTACCACAGATATGTTTTGCCAAGTGAGATCTTTGTGTGTGTGTTGGTGTATCAAAGTGTGTGGTTGGGTTGGTGGGTGAGAGAGAGAGAGAGAGAGAGAGAGAGA